>NW_025959509.1:0-44691 GCF_023159225.1 Perognathus longimembris pacificus | reverse complement strand
CCAGTGAAGGGCTTCAAGTGGTCTCGGTCAAGTGAGCAGTTGCTTTTTCCAGACTAATAGATGTCAGTCGCAGGAAAAGGAGCCACAAGGTAGAAAAGGAAGGCCCCAACCCTCCTCCCTCATATACACACCTCCTGCACAGAGAAAAGAAGCAGAGGGATTTGGGGACAGAACAGGGAGACTACAGCTTAGAGGAATGCGCACTGTTGTGCACGAGAGGACTGGAGAGGCCAGGAGTACAGAGGCTGAGAGCAGAGGGCGAATTGGAGAAGATAGCAAGGGCCCAGGAAGAGGGAGGGGGTTCTGATTCCTCAGAGGAAGGGACGAGATGCGTCGGGAGCTGTGTAGCCTGTGAAGCTCAGATGGAGGAGGAGGAAAATGGGAAGCAGAGGCAGGGGCGAAGAGGCAGAGGCCCGGTGGCACGCGTGAGTTGATAGGAGTCTGGAGGCAGGAAGGCTAATGCTAGGAGTGGAAGCAGCAGCAGGGCAGGGGCAAGGAGGGCATGAAGAGACAATCTCAGGGAGTTTGTGGTGAAGCAAATATGAGTGCAGGGGACAAGCCTCAGGAACTCAGCCGCTGATGGAAGTTGGTGGCGAGGAAGGCCAGGATGCTTGCCACGGGACGGGCGCCGTGCCCCCAAGCCCATGTACCAACGAGACGGAAAATAGAGCCAGGGCATTCTGGGGCACAGGCCTCTGCCCCTCGCTGCCCACAGTGCCTTGCTTCAGGGTGTAGACCAGAGGGGTAAAGAATGCCTTCTTTGGTTGGGGTACTTCCTGGGGATAATCCCGTGGTCCTGCCGCATTCACATGTCTCCCCTCATTGCATTCCGCCAAGAGTTGTTTGCAATTCAGGTCGCTCAAGCTGCACGGTACAGGGAATGGGAAACAGGTAAGGACAGCAGGGGAAGACACAAGTGCCAATGGGCTGGCCAACATGCAGGGCTGGGCTCCCTAGCCACGCCCACCACAACAATATCAGGCTTGATTCGATCAAGTCGGACCCAGTGCCCTGAAAACCCTTAGCACCTTCCAAGGCACGGTAAACTGGGTGTGCTCGCAAGTGCGTGAGTGTGTCCGTGTTTGGTTGTACGAGTGCGTGTGTGTTTCCTGACACCGACATGGGTGTACTTCCTAAACATAAGTCTGGATATGTGTAAATAGGCATCTGGATGTGGATTCCAGGAGGTCCCGTCACAGTGTGTTCTGAGTGAGCATGTGGAGGCTGCGGCGAGTGACAGAGAAAGACAGAGATGGAGAGTGGGCTTGCATGTGAGAAATTTCTGTCCATGTGCGGTGGCAGGAGTGTGTCCGATATGAAGTTGAACAGATGCAATTCAAAGTGTGTGCACGTATACTTGCTTGCTTGAAATTCCAGGAAACCATTCATTTGGCAAGGCTGCCTTTAGTGCTGTCTGCTTCTCCAAGGTCTCCAGACATGAGTCCGGGGATGCTAAGCAGCCACTCTGTTGGCGATCCGCATGACAGTGATGATGACGCCTACGAATAGCATTGCTGGGAGCCAGGGTGCCTTGCCAACGCAGGGAGCGTCAGAATTCCCTTTCCCTGGTGTCTGAGCATAGCACCCTGCAGGAGCCTTAAACTTATGGCTGTGAGCCAACGGCCCCCCGCATTGCCAGCTCCTGCCTATAGCCATTATGACCCACCGCTACTCGGTAGGAGGAAGGATCTGGCAGAGATGTGGGCCAGAGAGGCCAGGCAAGAGGGCAAACAAGAGTGGAGCGGTCACCTGTGCAGTTAGGAGAACCCAATAACCCCTCACCTGCTGACCTTGAATCTCCATTGTGCTGTCATCGAACAGATGACGTGGATGGGGAGAGAGGTGGCGGATTCAGACACCCGGCCACTTCCAGGACTGGCAAGGGCAGAGGAGGTGGGGGAGCTGTCCAACACGGTTCAGCCAGGATGTGGGATGGAGCGGGAGCGGAGGTGCACAGTGGACCCAGCCCGTCCCAGCGGGGATTCCAGGTGTGCGATTTGTGGCTCCGGAGCTCCTGTATTTCCTGTTGGCCTGTGAGAACTGGTGAGCAGTCAGAGCGAACCCCTAAGGGCCTTCGCGTCCCTTTCGCTATGGGCAACTCCACTTGGAACACTGGCACCCACGTCAGCAGGTGGCGCCTAGAACCTGATCACGTCACAGAGCGCCTAACCCTCCAGGCACCGCCCAGAGGCTTCCCAGCACCCCTGGGCGCATGTGCAGTCAAGGAGGCATAAGCAGGGGCCTGATGGGCTGTGAGCAACAACTGACTACCGCTAAGAGGCGTCACTCCCCCTCCCGCTAAAGCTGATCCTGTTGGAATGCAAATGCAAGTGCACCTCAGCACACTGGGCGAGGCATAGAAACCCAAATCATCCAGCCACCTCCTGGAGGCTTTGCTACACGGCGGGCCGCGCATGCGCAGTCCTGCAACGTCAGATGCACACCAGGCTGCTACCTAGCAAGCCAGTGAAGGCTTCAAGTGGTCTCGGTCAAGTGAGCAGTTGCTTTTTCCAGACTAATAGGATGTCAGTCGCAGGAAAAAGGAGCCACAAGGTAGAAAAGGAAGGCCCCAACCCTCCTCCCTCATATACACACCTCCTGCACAGAGAAAAGAAGCAGAGGGATTTGGGGACAGAACAGGGAGACTACAGCTTAGAGGAATGCGCACTGTTGTGCACGAGAGGACTGGGAGAGGCCAGGAGTACAGAGGCTGAGAGCAGAGGGCGAATTGGAGAAGATAGCAAGGGCCAGGAAGAGGGAGGGGTTCTGAATTCCTCAGAGGAAGGGACGAGATGGCGTCGGGAGCTGTGTAGCCTGTGAAGCTCAGATGGAGGAGGAGGAAATTGGAAGCAGAGGCAGGGGCGAAGAGGCAGAGGCCCGGTGGGCACGCGTGAGTTGATAGGAGTCTGAGGCAGGAAGGCTAATGCTAGGAGTGGAAGCAGCAGCAGGGCAGGGGCAAGGAGGGCATGAAGAGGACAATCTCAGGGAGTTTGTGGTGAAGCAAATATGAGTGCAGGGGACAAGCCCTCAGGAACTCAGCCGCTGATGGAAGTTGGTGGCGAGGAAGGCCAGGATGCTTGCCACGGGACGGGCGCCGTGCCCCAAGCCCATGTACCAACGAGACGGAAATAGAGCCAGGGCATTCTGGGGCACAGGCCTCTGCCCCTCGCTGCCCACAGTGCCTTGCTTCAGGGTGTAGACCAGAGGGGTAAAGAATGCCTTCTTTGGTTGGGGTACTTCCTGGGGATAATCCCGTGGTCCTGCCGCATTCACATGTCTCCCCTCATTGCATTCCGCCAAGAGTTTGTTTGCAATTCAGGTCGCTCCAAGCTGCACGGTACAGGGAATGGGAAACAGGTAAGGACAGCAGGGGAAGACACAAGTGCCAATGGGCTGGCCAACATGCAGGGCTGGGCTCCCTAGCCACGCCCACCACAACAATATCAGGCTTGATTCGATCAAGTCGGACCCAGTGCCCTGAAAACCCTTAGCACCTTCCAAGGCACGGTAAACTGGGTGTGCTCGCAAGTGCGTGAGTGTGTCCGTGTTTGGTTGTACGAGTGCGTGTGTGTTCCTGACACCGTACATGGGTGTACTTCCTAAACTAAGTCTGGATATGTGTAAATAGGCATCTGGATGTGGATCCAGGAGGTCCCGTCACAGTGTGTTCTGAGTGAGCATGTGGAGGCTGCGGCGAGTGACAGAGAAAGACAGAGATGGAGAGTGGGCTTGCATGTGAGAAATTTCTGTCCATGTGCGGTGGCAGGAGTGTGTCCGATATGAAGTTGAACAGATGCAATTCAAAGTGTGTGCACGTATACTTGCTTGCTTGAAATTCCCAGGAAACCATTCATTTGGCAAGGCTGCCTTTAGTGCTGTCTGCTTCTCCAAGGTCTCCAGACATGAGTCCGGGGATGCTAAGCAGCCACTGCTGTTGGCGATCCGCATGACAGTGATGATGACGCCTACGAATAGCATTGCTGGGAGCCAGGGTGCCTTGGCCAACGCAGGGAAGCGTCAGAATTCCCTTTCCCTGGTGTCTGAGCATAGCACCCTGCAGGAGCCTTAAACTTATGGCTGTGAGCCAACGGCCCCCGCATTGCCAGCTCCTGCCTATAGCCATTATGACCCACCGCTACTCGGTAGGAGGAAGGATCTGGCAGAGATGTGGCCAGAGAGGCCAGGCAAGAGGGCAAACAAGAGTGGAGCGGTCACCTGTGCAGTTAGGAGAACCCAATAACCCCTCACCTGCTGACCTTGAATCTCCATGTGCTGTCATCGAACAGATGACGTGGATGGGGAGAGAGGTGGCGGATTCAGACACCGGCCACTTCCAGGACTGGCAAGGGCAGAGGAGGTGGGGGAGCTGTCCAACACGGGTTCAGCCAGGATGTGGGATGGAGCGGGAGCGGAGGTGCACAGTGGACCCAGCCCGTCCCAGCGGGGATTCCAGGTGTGCGATTTGTGGCTCCGGAGCTCCTGTATTTCCCTGTTGGCCTGTGAGAACTGGTGAGCAGTCAGAGCGAACCCCTAAGGGCCCTTCGCGTCCCTTTCGCTATGGCAACTCCACTTGGAACACTGGCACAACCGTCAGCAGGTGGCGCCTAGAACCTGATCACGTCACAGAGCGCCTAACCCTCCAGGCACCGCCCAGAGGCTTCCCAGCACCCCTGGGGCGCATGTGCAGTCAAGGAGGCATAAGCAGGGCCTGATGGGCTGTGAGCAACAACTGACTACCGCTAAGAGGCGTCCACTCCCCCTCCCGCTAAAGCTGATCCTGTTGGAATGCAAATGCAAGTGCACCTCAGCACACTGGGCGAGGCATAGAAACCCAAATCATCCAGCCACCTCCTGGAGGCTTTGCTACACGGCGGGCCGCGCATGCGCAGTCCTGCAACGTCAGATGCACACCAGGCTGCTACCTAGCAAGCCAGTGAAGGGCTTCAAGTGGTCTCGGTCAAGTGAGCAGTTGCTTTTTTCCAGACTAATAGGATGTCAGTCGCAGGAAAAGGAGCCACAAGGTAGAAAAGGAAGGCCCCAACCCTCCTCCCTCATATACACACCTCCTGCACAGAGAAAAGAAGCAGAGGGATTTGGGGACAGAACAGGGAGACTACAGCTTAGAGGAATGCGCACTGTTGTGCACGAGAGGACTGGGGAGAGGCCAGGAGTACAGAGGCTGAGAGCAGAGGGCGAATTGGAGAAGATAGCAAGGGCCAGGAAGAGGGAGGGGGTTCTGAATTCCTCAGAGGAAGGGACGAGATGCGTCGGGAGCTGTGTAGCCTGTGAAGCTCAGATGGAGGAGGAGGAAAATGGGAAGCAGAGGCAGGGGCGAAGAGGCAGAGGCCCGGTGGCACGCGTGAGTTGATGGAGTCTGGAGGCAGGAAGGCTAATGCTAGGAGTGGAAGCAGCAGCAGGGCAGGGGCAAGGAGGGCATGAAGAGACAATCTCAGGAGTTTGTGGTGAAGCAAATATGAGTGCAGGGGACAAGCCCTCAGGAACTCAGCCGCTGATGGAAGTTGGTGGCGAGGAAGGCCAGGATGCTTGCCACGGGACGGGCGCCGTGCCCCCAAGCCCATGTACCAACGAGACGGAAATAGAGCCAGGGCATTCTGGGGCACAGGCCTCTGCCCCTCGCTGCCCACAGTGCCTTGCTTCAGGGTGTAGACCAGAGGGGTAAAGAATGCCTTCTTTGGTTGGGGTACTTCCTGGGGATAATCCCGTGGTCCTGCCGCATTCACATGTCTCCCCTCATTGCATTCCGCCAAGAGTTGTTTGCAATTCAGGTCGCTCAAGCTGCACGGTACAGGGAATGGGAAACAGTAAGGACAGCAGGGAAGACACAAGTGCCAATGGGCTGGCCAACATGCAGGGCTGGGCTCCCTAGCCACGCCCACCACAACAATATCAGGCTTGATTCGATCAAGTCGGACCCAGTGCCCTGAAAACCCTTAGCACCTTCAAGGCACGGTAAACTGGGTGTGCTCGCAAGTGCGTGAGTGTGTCCGTGTTTGGTTGTACGAGTGCGTGTGTGTTCCTGACACCGTACATGGGTGTACTTCCTAAACATAAGTCTGGATATGTGTAAATAGGCATCTGGATGTGGATCCAGGAGGTCCCCGTCACAGTGTGTTCTGAGTGAGCATGTGGAGGCTGCGGCGAGTGACAGAGAAAGACAGAGATGGAGAGTGGGCTTGCATGTGAGAAATTTTCTGTCCATGTGCGGTGGCAGGAGTGTGTCCGATATGAAGTTGAACAGATGCAATTCAAAGTGTGTGCACGTATACTTGCTTGCTTGAAATTCCCAGGAAACCATTCATTTGGCAAGGCTGCCTTTAGTGCTGTCTGCTTCTCCAAGGTCTCCAGACATGAGTCCGGGGATGCTAAGCAGCCACTGCTGTTGGCGATCCGCATGACAGTGATGATGACGACTACGAATAGCATTGCTGGGAGCCAGGGTGCCTTGGCCAACGCAGGGAAGCGTCAGAATTCCCTTTCCCTGGTGTCCTGAGCATAGCACCCTGCAGGAGCCTTAAACTTATGGCTGTGAGCCAACGGCCCCCCGCATTGCCAGCTCCTGCCTATAGCCATTATGACCCCACCGCTACTCGGTAGGAGGAAGGATCGGCAGAGATGTGGGCCAGAGAGGCCAGGCAAGAGGGCAAACAAGAGTGGAGCGGTCACCTGTGCAGTTAGGAGAACCCAATAACCCCTCACCTGCTGACCTTGAATCTCCATTCTGCTGTCATCGAACAGATGACGTGGATGGGGAGAGAGGTGGCGGATTCAGACACCGGCCACTTCCAGGACTGGCAAGGGCAGAGGAGGTGGGGGAGCTGTCCAACACAGGGTTCAGCCAGGATGTGGATGGAGCGGGAGCGGAGGTGCACAGTGGACCCAGCCGTCCCAGCGGGGATTCCAGGTGGTGCGATTTGTGGCTCCCGGAGCTCCTGTATTTCCCTGTTGGCCTGTGAGAACTGGTGAGCAGTCAGAGCCAACCCCTAAGGGCCTTCGCGTCCCTTTCGCTATGGCAACTCCACTTGGAACACTGGCACACGTCAGCAGGTGGCGCCTAGAACCTGATTCACGTCACAGAGCGCCTAACCCTCCAGGCACCGCCCAGAGGCTTCCCAGCACCCCTGGGGCGCATGTGCAGTCAAGGAGGCATAAGCAGGCCTGATGGGCTGTGAGCAACAACTGACTACCGCTAAGAGGCGTCACTCCCCCTCCCGCTAAAGCTGATCCTGTTGGAATGCAAATGCAAGTGCACCTCAGCACACTGGGCGAGGCATAGAAACCCAAATCATCCAGCACCTCCTGGAGGCTTTGCTACACGGCGGCCGCGCATGCGCAGTCCTGCAACGTCAGAAGCACACCAGGCCTGCTACCTAGCAAGCCAGTGAAGGGCTTCAAGTGGTCTCGGTCAAGTGAGCAGTTGCTTTTTCCAGACTAATAGGATGTCAGTCGCAGGAAAAGGAGCCACAAGGTAGAAAAGGAAGGCCCCAACCCTCCTCCCTCATATACACACCTCCTGCACAGAGAAAAGAAGCAGAGGGATTTGGGGGACAGAACAGGGAGACTACAGCTTAGAGGAATGCGCACTGTTGTGCACGAGAGGACTGGGAGAGGCCAGGAGTACAGAGGCTGAGAGCAGAGGGCGAATTGGAGAAGATAGCAAGGGCCAGGAAGAGGGAGGGGGTTCTGAATTCCTCAGAGGAAGGGACGAGATGCGTCGGGAGCTGTGTAGCCTGTGAAGCTCAGATGGAGGAGGAGGAAAATGGGAAGCAGAGGCAGGGGCGAAGAGGCAGAGGGCCCGGTGGCACGCGTGAGTTGATAGGAGTCTGGAGGCAGGAAGGCTAATGCTAGGAGTGGAAGCAGCAGCAGGGCAGGGGCAAGGAGGGCATGAAGAGACAATCTCAGGGAGTTTGTGGTGAAGCAAATATGAGTGCAGGGGACAAGCCTCAGGAACTCAGCCGCTGATGGAAGTTGGTGGCGAGGAAGGCCAGGATGCTTGCCACGGGACGGGCGCCGTGCCCCCAAGCCCATGTACCAACGAGACGGAAATAGAGCCAGGGCATTCTGGGGCACAGGCCTCTGCCCCTCGCTGCCCACAGTGCCTTGCTTCAGGGTGTAGACCAGAGGGGTAAAGAATGCCTTCTTTGGTTGGGGGTACTTCCTGGGGATAATCCCGTGGTCCTGCCGCATTCACATGTCTCCCCTCATTGCATTCCGCCAAGAGTTGTTTGCAATTCAGGTCGCTCAAGCTGCACGGTACAGGGAATGGGAAACAGGTAAGGACAGCAGGGGAAGACACAAGTGCCAATGGGCTGGCCAACATGCAGGGCTGGGCTCCCTAGCCACGCCCACCACAACAATATCAGGCTTGATTCGATCAAGTCGGACCCAGTGCCCTGAAAACCTTAGCACCTTCCAAGGCACGGTAAACTGGGTGTGCTCGCAAGTGCGTGAGTGTGTCCGTGTTTGGTTGTACGAGTGCGTGTGTGTTCCTGACACCGTACATGGGTGTACTTCCTAAACATAAGTCGGATATGTGTAAATAGGCATCTGGATGTGGATCCAGGAGGTCCCGTCACAGTGTGTTCTGAGTGAGCATGTGGAGGCTGCGGCGAGTGACAGAGAAAGACAGAGATGGAGAGTGGGCTTGCATGTGAGAAATTTTCTGTCCATGTGCGGTGGCAGGAGTGTGTCCGATATGAAGTTGAACAGATGCAATTCAAAGTGTGTGCACGTATACTTGCTTGCTTGAAATTCCCAGGAAACCATTCATTTGGCAAGGCTGCCTTTAGTGCTGTCTGCTTCTCCAAGGTCTCCAGACATGAGTCCGGGGATGCTAAGCAGCCACTGCTGTTGGCGATCCGCATGACAGTGATGATGACGCCTACGAATAGCATTGCTGGGAGCCAGGGTGCCTTGGGCCAACGCAGGGAAGCGTCAGAATTCCCTTTCCCCTGGTGTCTGAGCATAGCACCCTGCAGGAGCCTTAAACTTATGGCTGTGAGCCAACGGCCCCCGCATTGCCAGCTCCTGCCTATAGCCATTATGACCCACCGCTACTCGGTAGGAGGAAGGATCTGGCAGAGATGTGGGCCAGAGAGGCCAGGCAAGAGGGCAAACAAGAGTGGAGCGGTCACCTGTGCAGTTAGGAGAACCCAATAACCCCTCACCTGCTGACCTTGAATCTCCATTCTGCTGTCATCGAACAGATGACGTGGATGGGGAGAGAGGTGGCGGATTCAGACACCGGCCACTTCCAGGACTGGCAAGGGCAGAGGAGGTGGGGGAGCTGTCCAACACGGGTTCAGCCAGGATGTGGGATGGAGCGGGAGCGGAGGGTGCACAGTGGACCCAGCCCGTCCCAGCGGGGATTCCAGGTGTGCGATTTGTGGCTCCGGAGCTCCTGTATTTCCCTGTTGGCCTGTGAGAACTGGTGAGCAGTCAGAGCCAACCCCTAAGGGCCTTCGCGTCCCTTTCGCTATGGCAACTCCACTTGGAACACTGGCACACGTCAGCAGGGTGGCGCCTAGAACCTGATCACGTCACAGAGCGCCTAACCCTCCAGGCACCGCCCAGAGGCTTCCCAGCACCCCTGGGGCGCATGTGCAGTCAAGGAGGCATAAGCAGGGCCTGATGGGCTGTGAGCAACAACTGACTACCGCTAAGAGGCGTCACTCCCCCTCCCCGCTAAAGCTGATCCTGTTGGAATGCAAATGCAAGTGCACCTCAGCCACACTGGGCGAGGCATAGAAACCCAAATCATCCAGCCACCTCCTGGAGGCTTTGCTACACGGCGGGCCGCGCATGCGCAGTCCTGCAACGTCAGAAGCACACCAGGCTGCTACCTAGCAAGCCAGTGAAGGGCTTCAAGTGGTCTCGGTCAAGTGAGCAGTTGCTTTTTCCAGACTAATAGGATGTCAGTCGCAGGAAAAGGAGCCACAAGGTAGAAAAGGAAGGCCCCAACCCTCCTCCCTCATATACACACCTCCTGCACAGAGAAAAGAAGCAGAGGGGATTTGGGGACAGAACAGGGAGACTACAGCTTAGAGGAATGCGCACTGTTGTGCACGAGAGGACTGGGAGAGGCCAGGAGTACAGAGGCTGAGAGCAGAGGGCGAATTGGAGAAGATAGCAAGGGCCAGGAAGAGGGAGGGGGTTCTGAATTCCTCAGAGGAAGGGACGAGATGCGTCGGGAGCTGTGTAGCCTGTGAAGCTCAGATGGAGGAGGAGGAAAATGGGAAGCAGAGGCAGGGGCGAAGAGGCAGAGGCCCGGTGGCACGCGTGAGTTGATAGGAGTCTGGAGGCAGGAAGGCTAATGCTAGGAGTGGAAGCAGCAGCAGGGCAGGGGCAAGGAGGCATGAAGAGACAATCTCAGGGAGTTTGTGGTGAAGCAAATATGAGTGCAGGGGACAAGCCTCAGGAACTCAGCCCGCTGATGGAAGTTGGTGGCGAGGAAGGCCAGGATGCTTGCCACGGACGGGCGCCGTGCCCCCAAGCCCATGTACCAACGAGACGGAAATAGAGCCAGGGCATTCTGGGCACAGGCCTCTGCCCCTCGCTGCCCACAGTGCCTTGCTTCAGGGTGTAGACCAGAGGGGTAAAGAATGCCTTCTTTGGTTGGGGTACTTCCTGGGGATAATCCCGTGGTCCTGCCGCATTCACATGTCTCCCCCTCATTGCATTCCGCCAAGAGTTGTTTGCAATTCAGGTCGCTCAAGCTGCACGGTACAGGGAATGGGAAACAGGTAAGGACAGCAGGGGAAGACACAAGTGCCAATGGGCTGGCCAACATGCAGGCTGGCTCCCTAGCCACGCCCACCACAACAATATCAGGCTTGATTCGATCAAGTCGGACCCAGTGCCCTGAAAACCCTTAGCACCTTCCAAGGCACGGTAAACTGGGTGTGCTCGCAAGTGCGTGAGTGTGTCCGTGTTTGGTTGTACGAGTGCGTGTGTGTTCCTGACAACCGTACATGGGTGTACTTCCTAAACATAAGTCTGGATATGTGTAAATAGGCATCTGGATGTGGATCCAGGAGGTCCCGTCACAGTGTGTTCTGAGTGAGCATGTGGAGGCTGCGGCGAGTGACAGAGAAAGACAGAGATGGAGAGTGGGCTTGCATGTGAGAAATTTTTCTGTCCATGTGCGGTGGCAGGAGTGTGTCCGATATGAAGTTGAACAGATGCAATTCAAAGTGTGTGCACGTATACTTGCTTGCTTGAAATTCCCAGGAAACCATTCATTTGGCAAGGCTGCCTTTAGTGCTGTCTGCTTCTCCAAGGTCTCCAGACATGAGTCCGGGGATGCTAAGCAGCCACTGCTGTTGGCGATCCGCATGACAGTGATGATGACGCCTACGAATAGCATTGCTGGGAGCCAGGGTGCCTTGGCCAACGCAGGGAAGCGTCAGAATTCCCTTTCCCTGGTGTCTGAGCATAGCACCCTGCAGGAGCCTTAAACTTATGGCTGTGAGCCAACGGCCCCCGCATTGCCAGCTCCTGCCTATAGCCATTATGACCCACCGCTACTCGGTAGGAGGAAGGATCTGGCAGAGATGTGGGCCAGAGAGGCCAGGCAAGAGGGCAAACAAGAGTGGAGCGGTCACCTGTGCAGTTAGGAGAACCCAATAACCCCTCACCTGCTGACCTTGAATCTCCATTGTGCTGTCATCGAACAGATGACGTGGATGGGGAGAGAGGTGGGCGGATTCAGACACCGGCCACTTCCAGGACTGGCAAGGGCAGAGGAGGTGGGGGAGCTGTCCAACACGGGTTCAGCCAGGCTGTGGGATGGAGCGGGAGCGGAGGTGCACAGTGGACCCAGCCCGTCCCAGCGGGGATTCCAGGTGTGCGATTTGTGGCTCCGGAGCTCCTGTATTTCCCTGTTGGCCTGTGAGAACTGGTGAGCAGTCAGAGCCAACCCCTAAGGGCCTTCGCGTCCCTTTCGCTATGGCAACTCCACTTGGAACACTGGCACACGTCAGCAGGTGGCGCCTAGAACCTGATCACGTCACAGAGCGCCTAACCCTCCAGGCACCGCCCAGAGGCTTCCCAGCACCCCTGGGGCGCATGTGCAGTCAAGGAGGCATAAGCAGGGCCTGATGGGCTGTGAGCAACAACTGACTACCGCTAAGAGGCGTCACTCCCCCTCCCGCTAAAGCTGATCCTGTTGGAATGCAAATGCAAGTGCACCTCAGCACACTGGGCGAGGCATAGAAACCCAAATCATCCAGCCACCTCCTGGAGGCTTTGCTACACGGCGGGCCGCGCATGCGCAGTCCTGCAACGTCAGATGCACACCAGGCTGCTACCTAGCAAGCCAGTGAAGGGCTTCAAGTGGTCTCGGTCAAGTGAGCAGTTGCTTTTTCCAGACTAATAGGATGTCAGTCGCAGGAAAAGGAGCCACAAGGTAGAAAAGGAAGGCCCCAACCCTCCTCCCTCATATACACACCTCCTGCACAGAGAAAAGAAGCAGAGGGATTTGGGGACAGAACAGGGAGACTACAGCTTAGAGGAATGCGCACTGTTGTGCACGAGAGGACTGGGAGAGGCCCAGGAGTACAGAGGCTGAGAGCAGAGGGCGAATTGGAGAAGATAGCAAGGGCCAGGAAGAGGGAGGGGGTTCTGAATTCCTCAGAGGAAGGGACGAGATGCGTCGGGAGCTGTGTAGCCTGTGAAGCTCAGATGGAGGAGGAGGAAAATGGGAAGCAGAGGCAGGGGCGAAGAGGCAGAGGCCCGGTGGCACGCGTGAGTTGATAGGAGTCTGGAGGCAGGAAGGCTAATGCTAGGAGTGGAAGCAGCAGCAGGGCAGGGGCAAGGAGGGCATGAAGAGACAATCTCAGGGAGTTTGTGGTGAAGCAAATATGAGTGCAGGGGACAAGCCTCAGGAACTCAGCCGCTGATGGAAGTTGGTGGCGAGGAAGGCCAGGATGCTTGCCACGGGACGGGCGCCGTGCCCCCAAGCCCATGTACCAACGAGACGGAAATAGAGCCAGGGCATTCTGGGGCACAGGCCTCTGCCCCTCGCTGCCCACAGTGCCTTGCTTCAGGGTGTAGACCAGAGGGGTAAAGAATGCCTTCTTTGGTTGGGGTACTTCCTGGGGATAATCCCGTGGTCCTGCCGCATTCACATGTCTCCCCTCATTGCATTCCGCCAAGAGTTGTTTGCAATTCAGGTCGCTCAAGCTGCACGGTACAGGGAATGGGAAACAGGTAAGGACAGCAGGGGAAGACACAAGTGCCAATGGGCTGGCCAACATGCAGGGCTGGGCTCCCTAGCCACGCCCACCACAACAATATCAGGCTTGATTCGATCAAGTCGGACCCAGTGCCCTGAAAACCCTTAGCACCTTCCAAGGCACGGTAAACTGGGTGTGCTCGCAAGTGCGTGAGTGTGTCCGTGTTTGGTTGTACGAGTGCGTGTGTGTTCCTGACACCGTACATGGGTGTACTTCCTAAACATAAGTCTGGATATGTGTAAATAGGCATCTGGATGTGGATCCAGGAGGTCCCGTCACAGTGTGTTCTGAGTGAGCATGTGGAGGCTGCGGCGAGTGACAGAGAAAGACAGAGATGGAGAGTGGGCTTGCATGTGAGAAATTTTCTGTCCATGTGCGGTGGCAGGAGTGTGTCCGATATGAAGTTGAACAGATGCAATTCAAAGTGTGTGCACGTATACTTGCTTGCTTGAAATTCCCAGGAAACCATTCATTTGGCAAGGCTGCCTTTAGTGCTGTCTGCTTCTCCAAGGTCTCCAGACATGAGTCCGGGGATGCTAAGCAGCCACTGCTGTTGGCGATCCGCATGACAGTGATGATGACGCCTACGAATAGCATTGCTGGGAGCCAGGGTGCCTTGGCCAACGCAGGGAAGCGTCAGAATTCCCTTTCCCTGGTGTCTGAGCATAGCACCCTGCAGGAGCCTTAAACTTATGGCTGTGAGCCAACGGCCCCCCGCATTGCCAGCTCCTGCCTATAGCCATTATGACCCACCGCTACTCGGTAGGAGGAAGGATCTGGCAGAGATGTGGGCCAGAGAGGCCAGGCAAGAGGGCAAACAAGAGTGGAGCGGTCACCTGTGCAGTTAGGAGAACCCAATAACCCCTCACCTGCTGACCTTGAATCTCCATTCTGCTGTCATCGAACAGATGACGTGGATGGGGAGAGAGGTGCGGATTCAGACACCGGCCACTTCCAGGACTGGCAAGGGCAGAGGAGGTGGGGAGCTGTCCAACACGGGTTCAGCCAGGATGTGGGATGGAGCGGGAGCGGAGGTGCACAGTGGACCCAGCCCGTCCCAGCGGGGATTCCAGGTGTGCGATTTGTGGCTCCGGAGCTCCTGTATTTCCCTGTTGGCCTGTGAGAACTGGTGAGCAGTCAGAGCCAACCCCTAAGGGCCTTCGCGTCCCTTTCGCTATGGCAACTCCACTTGGAACACTGGCACACGTCAGCAGGTGGCGCCTAGAACCTGATCACGTCACAGAGCGCCTAACCCTCCAGCACCGCCCAGAGGCTTCCCAGCACCCCTGGGGCGCATGTGCAGTCAAGGAGGCATAAGCAGGGCCTGATGGGCTGTGAGCAACAACTGACTACCGCTAAGAGGCGTCACTCCCCCTCCCGCTAAAGCTGATCCTGTTGGAATGCAAATGCAAGTGCACCTCAGCACACTGGGCGAGGCATAGAAACCCAAATCATCCAGCCACCTCCTGGAGGCTTTGCTACACGGCGGGCCGCGCATGCGCAGTCCTGCAACGTCAGAAGCACACCAGGCTGCTACCTAGCAAGCCAGTGAAGGGCTTCAAGTGGTCTCGGTCAAGTGAGCAGTTGCTTTTTCCAGACTAATAGGATGTCAGTCGCAGGAAAAGGAGCCACAAGGTAGAAAAGGAAGGCCCCAACCCTCCTCCCTCATATACACACCTCCTGCACAGAGAAAAGAAGCAGAGGGATTTGGGGACAGAACAGGGAGACTACAGCTTAGAGGAATGCGCACTGTTGTGCACGAGAGGACTGGGAGAGGCCAGGAGTACAGAGGCTGAGAGCAGAGGGCGAATTGGAGAAGATAGCAAGGGCCAGGAAGAGGGAGGGGGTTCTGAATTCCTCAGAGGAAGGGACGAGATGCGTCGGGAGCTGTGTAGCCTGTGAAGCTCAGATGGAGGAGGAGGAAAATGGGAAGCAGAGGCAGGGGCGAAGAGGCAGAGGCCCGGTGGCACGCGTGAGTTGATAGGAGTCTGGAGGCAGGAAGGCTAATGCTAGGAGTGGAAGCAGCAGCAGGGCAGGGGCAAGGAGGGCATGAAGAGACAATCTCAGGGAGTTTGTGGTGAAGCAAATATGAGTGCAGGGGACAAGCCTCAGGAACTCAGCCGCTGATGGAAGTTGGTGGCGAGGAAGGCCAGGATGCTTGCCACGGGACGGGCGCCGTGCCCCCAAGCCCATGTACCAACGAGACGGAAATAGAGCCAGGGCATTCTGGGGCACAGGCCTCTGCCCCTCGCTGCCCACAGTGCCTTGCTTCAGGGTGTAGACCAGAGGGGTAAAGAATGCCTTCTTTGGTTGGGGTACTTCCTGGGGATAATCCCGTGGTCCTGCCGCATTCACATGTCTCCCCTCATTGCATTCCGCCAAGAGTTGTTTGCAATTCAGGTCGCTCAAGCTGCACGGTACAGGGAATGGGAAACAGGTAAGGACAGCAGGGGAAGACACAAGTGCCAATGGGCTGGCCAACATGCAGGGCTGGGCTCCCTAGCCACGCCCACCACAACAATATCAGGCTTGATTCGATCAAGTCGGACCCAGTGCCCTGAAAACCCTTAGCACCTTCCAAGGCACGGTAAACTGGGTGTGCTCGCAAGTGCGTGAGTGTGTCCGTGTTTGGTTGTACGAGTGCGTGTGTGTTCCTGACACCGTACATGGGTGTACTTCCTAAACATAAGTCTGGATATGTGTAAATAGCATCTGGATGTGGATCCAGGAGGTCCCGTCACAGTGTGTTCTGAGTGAGCATGTGGAGGCTGCGGCGAGTGACAGAGAAAGACAGAGATGGAGAGTGGGCTTGCATGTGAGAAATTTTCTGTCCATGTGCGGTGGCAGGAGTGTGTCCGATATGAAGTTGAACAGATGCAATTCAAAGTGTGTGCACGTATACTTGCTTGCTTGAAATTCCCAGGAAACCATTCATTTGGCAAGGCTGCCTTTAGTGCTGTCTGCTTCTCCAAGGTCTCCAGACATGAGTCCGGGGATGCTAAGCAGCCACTGCTGTTGGCGATCCGCATGACAGTGATGATGACGCCTACGAATAGCATTGCTGGGAGCCAGGGTGCTTGGCCAACGCAGGGAAGCGTCAGAATTCCCTTTCCCTGGTGTCTGAGCATAGCACCCTGCAGGAGCCTTAAACTTATGGCTGTGAGCCAACGGCCCCCCGCATTGCCAAGCTCCTGCCTATAGCCATTATGACCCACCGCTACTCGGTAGGAGGAAGGATCTGGCAGAGATGTGGGCCAGAGAGGCCAGGCAAGAGGGCAAACAAGAGTGGAGCGGTCACCTGTGCAGTTAGGAGAACCCAATAACCCCTCACCTGCTGACCTTGAATCTCCATTCTGCTGTCATCGAACAGATGACGTGGATGGGGAGAGAGGTGGCGGATTCAGACACCGGCCACTTCCAGGACTGGCAAGGGCAGAGGAGGTGGGGGAGCTGTCCAACACGGGTTCAGCCAGGATGTGGGATGGAGCGGGAGCGGAGGTGCACAGTGGACCCAGCCCGTCCCAGCGGGGATTCCAGGTGTGCGATTTGTGGCTCCGGAGCTCCTGTATTTCCCTGTTGGCCTGTGAGAACTGGTGAGCAGTCAGAGCCAACCCCTAAGGGCCTTCGCGTCCCTTTCGCTATGGCAACTCCACTTGGAACACTGGCACACCGTCAGCAGGTGGCGCCTAGAACCTGATCACGTCACAGAGCGCCTAACCCTCCAGGCACCGCCCAGAGGCTTCCCAGCACCCCTGGGGCGCATGTGCAGTCAAGGAGGCATAAGCAGGGCCTGATGGGCTGTGAGCAACAACTGACTACCGCTAAGAGGCGTCACTCCCCCTCCCGCTAAAGCTGATCCTGTTGGAATGCAAATGCAAGTGCACCTCAGCACACTGGGCGAGGCATAGAAACCCAAATCATCCAGCCACCTCCTGGAGGCTTTGCTACACGGCGGGCCCGCGCATGCGCAGTCCTGCAACGTCAGAAGCACACCAGGCTGCTACCTAGCAAGCCAGTGAAGGGCTTCAAGTGGTCTCGGTCAAGTGAGCAGTTGCTTTTTCCAGACTAATAGGATGTCAGTCGCAGAAAAGGAGCCACAAGGTAGAAAAGGAAGGCCCCAACCCTCCTCCCTCATATACACACCTCCTGCACAGAGAAAAGAAGCAGAGGGATTTGGGGACAGAACAGGGAGACTACAGCTTAGAGGAATGCGCACTGTTGTGCACGAGAGGACTGGGAGAGGCCAGGAGTACAGAGGCTGAGAGCAGAGGGCGAATTGGAGAAGATAGCAAGGGCCAGGAAGAGGGAGGGGGTTCTGAATTCCTCAGAGGAAGGGACGAGATGCGTCGGGAGCTGTGTAGCCTGTGAAGCTCAGATGGAGGAGGAGGAAAATGGGAAGCAGAGGCAGGGGCGAAGAGGCAGAGGCCCGGTGGCACGCGTGAGTTGATAGGAGTCTGGAGGCTGGAAGGCTAATGCTAGGAGTGGAAGCAGCAGCAAGGCAGGGCAAGGAGGGCATGAAGAGACAATCTCAGGGAGTTTGTGGTGAAGCAAATATGAGTGCAGGGGACAAGCCTCAGGAAATCAGCCGCTGATGGAAGTTGGTGGCGAGGAAGGCCAGGATGCTTGCCACGGGACGGGCGCCGTGCCCCCAAGCCCATGTACCAACGAGACGGAAATAGAGCCAGGGCATTCTGGGGCACAGGCCTCTGCCCCTCGCTGCCCACAGTGCCTTGCTTCAGGGTGTAGACCAGAGGGGTAAAGAATGCCTTCTTTGGTTGGGGTACGTCCTCGGGATAATCCCGTGGTCCTGCCGCATTCACATGTCTCCCCACATTGCATTCCGCCAAGAGTTGTTTGCAATTCAGGTCGCTCAAGCTGCACGGTACAGGGAATGGGAAACAGGTAAGGACAGCAGGGGAAGACACAAGTGCCAATGGGCTGGCCAACATGCAGGGCTGGGCTCCCTAGCCACGCCCACCACAACAATATCAGGCTTGATTCGATCAAGTCGGACCCAGTGCCCCGAAAACCCTTAGCACGTTCCAAGGCACGGTAAACTGGGTGTGCTCGCAAGTGCGTGAGTGTGTCCGTGTTTGGTTGTACGAGTGCGTGTGTGTTCCTGACACCGTACATGGGTGTACTTCCTAAACATAAGTCTGGATATGTGTAAATAGGCATCTGGATGTGGTTCCAGGAGGTCCCGTCACAGTGTGTTCTGAGTGAGCATGTGGAGGCTGCGGCGAGTGACAGAGAAAGACAGAGATGGAGAGTGGGCTTGCATGTGAGAAATTTTCTGTCCATGTGCGGTGGCAGGAGTGTGTCCGATATGAAGTTGAACAGATGCAATTCAAAGTGTGTGCACGTATACTTGCTTGCTTGAAATTCCCAGGAAACCATTCATTTGGCAAGGCTGCCTTTAGTGCTGTCTGCTTCTCCAAGGTCTCCAGACATGAGTCCGGGGATGCTAAGCAGCCACTGCTGTTGGCGATCCGCATGACAGTGATGAGACGGCTACGAATAGCATTGCTGGGAGCCAGGGTGCCTTGGCCAACGCAGGGAAGCGTCAGAATTCCCTTTCCCTGGTGTCTGAGCATAGCACCCTGCAGGAGCCTTAAACTTATGGCTGTGAGCCAACGGCCCCCGCATTGCCAGCTCCTGCCTATAGCCATTATGACCCACCGCTACTCGGTAGGAGGAAGGATCTGGCAGAGATGTGGGCCAGAGAGGCCAGGCAAGAGGGCAAACAAGAGTGGAGCGGTCACCTGTGCAGTTAGGAGAAACCCAATAACCCCTCACTGCTGACCTTGAATCTCCATTCTGCTGTCATCGAACAGATGACGTGGATGGGGAGAGAGGTGGCGGATTCAGACACCGGCCACTTCCAGGACTGGCAAGGGCAGAGGAGGTGGGGGAGCTGTCCAACACGGGTTCAGCCAGGATGTGGGATGGAGCGGGAGCGGAGGTGCACAGTGACCCAGCCCGTCCCAGCGGGGATTCAGGTGTGCGATTTGTGGCTCCGGAGCTCCTTTATTTCCCTGTTGGCCTGTGAGAACTGGTGAGCAGTCAGAGCCAACCCCTAAGGGCCTTCGCGTCCCTTTCGCTATGGCAACTCCACTTGGAACACTGGCACACGTCAGCAGGTGGCGCCTAGAACCTGATCACGTCACAGAGCCCCTAACCCTCCAGGCACCGCCCAGAGGCTTCCCAGCACCCCTGGGGCGCATGTGCAGTCAAGGAGGCATAAGCAGGGCCTGATGGGCTGTGAGCAACAACTGACTACCGCTAAGAGGCGTCACTCCCCCTCCCGCTAAAGCTGATCCTGTTGGAATGCAAATGCAAGTGCACCTCAGCACACTGGGCGAGGCATAGAAACCCAAATCATCCAGCCACCTCCTGGAGGCTTTGCTACACGGCGGGCCGCGCATGCGCAGTCCTGCAACGTCAGAAGCACACCAGGCTGCTACCTAGCAAGCCAGTGAAGGGCTTCAAGTGGTCTCGGTCAAGTGAGCAGTTGCTTTTTCCAGACTAATAGGATGTCAGTCGCAGGAAAAGGAGCCACAAGGTAGAAAAGGAAGGCCCCACCCTCCTCCCTCATATACACACCTCCTGCACAGAGAAAAGAAGCAGAGGGATTTGGGGACAGAACAGGGAGACTACAGCTTAGAGGAATGCGCACTGTTGTGCACGAGAGGACTGGGAGAGGCCAGGAGTACAGAGGCTGAGAGCAGAGGGCGAATTGGAGAAGATAGCAAGGGCCAGGAAGAGGGAGGGGGTTCTGAATTCCTCAGAGGAAGGGACGAGATGCGTCGGGAGCTGTGTAGCCTGTGAAGCTCAGATGGAGGAGGAGGAAAATGGGAAGCAGAGGCAGGGGCGAAGAGGCAGAGGCCCGGTGGCACGCGTGAGTTGATAGGAGTCTGGAGGCAGGAAGGCTAATGCTAGGAGTGGAAGCAGCAGCAAGGCAGGGGGCAAGGAGGGCATGAAGAGACAATCTCAGGGAGTTTGTGGTGAAGCAAATATGAGTGCAGGGGACAAGCCTCAGGAACTCAGCCGCTGATGGAAGTTGGTGGCGAGGAAGGCAGGATGCTTGCCACGGGACGGGCCGCCGTGCACCCAAGCCCATGTACCAACGAGACGGAAATAGAGCCAGGGCATTCTGGGGCACAGGCCTCTGCCCCTCGCTGCCCACAGTGCCTTGCTTCAGGGTGTAGACCAGAGGGGTAAAGAATGCCTTCTTTGGTTGGGGTACTTCCTGGGGATAATCCCGTGGTCCTGCCGCATTCACATGTCTCCCCTCATTGCATTCCGCCAAGAGTTGTTTGCAATTCAGGTCGCTCAAGCTGCACGGTACAGGGAATGGGAAACAGGTAAGGACAGCAGGGGAAGACACAAGTGCCAATGGGCTGGCCAACATGCAGGGCTGGGCTCCCTAGCCACGCCCACCACAACAATATCAGGCTTGATTCGATCAAGTCGGACCCAGTGCCCTGAAAACCCTTAGCACCTTCCAAGGCACGGTAACTGGGTGTGCTCGCAAGTGCGTGAGTGTGTCCCGTGTTTGGTTGTACGAGTGCGTGTGTGTTCCTGACACCGTACAATGGGTGTACTTCCTAAACATAAGTCTGGATATGTGTAAATAGGCATCTGGATGTGGATCCAGGAGGTCCCGTCACAGTGTGTTCTGAGTGAGCATGTGGAGGCTGCGGCGAGTGACAGAGAAAGACAGAGATGGAGAGTGGGCTTGCATGTGAGAAATTTTCTGTCCATGTGCGGTGGCAGGAGTGTGTCCGATATGAAGTTGAACAGATGCAATTCAAAGTGTGTGCACGTATACTTGCTTGCTTGAAATTCCCAGGAAACCATTCATTTGGCAAGGCTGCCTTTAGTGCTGTCTGCTTCTCAAGGTCTCCAGACATGAGTCCGGGGATGCTAAGCAGCCACTGCTGTTGGCGATCCGCATGACAGTGATGATGACGCCTACGAATAGCATTGCTGGGAGCCAGGGTGCCTTGGCCAACGCAGGGAAGCGTCAGAATTCCCTTTCCCTGGTGTCTGAGCATAGCACCCTGCAGGAGCCTTAAACTTATGGCTGTGAGCCACGGCCCCCGCATTGCCAGCTCCTGCCTATAGCCATTATGACCCACCGCTACTCGGTAGGAGGAAGGATCTGGCAGAGATGTGGGGCCAGAGAGGCCAGGCAAGAGGGCAAACAAGAGTGGAGCGGTCACCTGTGCAGTTAGGAGAACCCAATAACCCCTCACCTGCTGACCTTGAATCTCCATTCTGCTGTCATCGAACAGATGACGTGGATGGGGAGAGAGGTGGCGGATTCAGACACCGGCCACTTCCAGGACTGGCAAGGGCAGAGGAGGTGGGGGAGCTGTCCAACACGGGTTCAGCCAGGATGTGGGATGGAGCGGGAGCGGAGGTGCACAGTGGACCCAGCCCGTCCCAGCGGGGATTCCAGGTGTGCGATTTGTGGGCTCCGGAGCTCCTGTATTTCCCTGTTGGCCTGTGAGAACTGGTGAGCAGTCAGAGCCAACCCCTAAGGGCCTTCGCGTCCCTTTCGCTATGGCAACTCCACTTGGAACACTGGCACACGTCAGCAGGTGGCGCCTAGAACCTGATCACGTCACAGAGCGCCTAACCCTCCAGGCACCGCCCAGAGGCTTCCCAGCACCCCTGGGGCGCATGTGCAGTCAAGGAGGCATAAGCAGGGGCCTGATGGGCTGTGAGCAACAACTGACTACCGCTAAGAGGCGTCACTCCCCCCTCCGCTAAAGCTGATCCTGTTGGAATGCAAATGCAAGTGCACCTCAGCACACTGGGCGAGGCATAGAAACCCAAATCATCCAGCCACCTCCTGGAGGCTTTGCTACACGGCGGGCCGCGCATGCGCAGTCCTGCAACGTCAGAAGCACACCAGGCTGCTACCTAGCAAGCCAGTGAAGGGCTTCAAGTGGTCTCGGTCAAGTGAGCAGTTGCTTTTTCCAGACTAATAGGATGTCAGTCGCAGGAAAAGGAGCCACAAGGTAGAAAAAGGAAGGCCCCAACCCTCCTCCCTCATATACACACCTCCTGCACAGAGAAAAGAAGCAGAGGGATTTGGGGACAGAACAGGGAGGACTACAGCTTAGAGGAATGCGCACTGTTGTGCACGAGAGGACTGGGAGAGGCCAGGAGTACAGAGGCTGAGAGCAGAGGGCGAATTGGAGAAGATAGCAAGGGCCAGGAAGAGGGAGGGGGTTCTGAATTCCTCAGAGGAAGGGACGAGATGCGTCGGGAGCTGTGTAGCCTGTGAAGCTCAGATGGAGGAGGAGGAAAATGGGAAGCAGAGGCAGGGCGAAGAGGCAGAGGCCCGGTGGCACGCGTGAGTTGATAGGAGTCTGGAGGCAGGAAGGCTAATGCTAGGAGTGGAAGCAGCAGCAGGGCAGGGCAAGGAGGGCATGAAGAGACAATCTCAGGGAGTTTGTGGTGAAGCAAATATGAGTGCAGGGGACAAGCCTCAGGAACTCAGCCGCTGATGGAAGTTGGTGGCGAGGAAGGCCAGGATGCTTGCCACGGGACGGGCGCCGTGCCCCCAAGCCCATGTACCAACGAGACGGAAATAGAGCCAGGGCATTCTGGGGCACAGGCCTCTGCCCTCGCTGCCCACAGTGCCTTGCTTCAGGGTGTAGACCAGAGGGGTAAAGAATGCCTTCTTTGGTTGGGGTACTTCCTGGGGATAATCCCGTGGTCCTGCCGCATTCACATGTCTCCCCTCATTGCATTCCGCCAAGAGTTGTTTGCAATTCAGGTCGCTCAAGCTGCATGGTACAGGGAATGGGAAACAGGTAAGGACAGCAGGGAAGACACAAGTGCCAATGGGCTGGCCAACATGCAGGGCTGGCTCCCTAGCCACGCCCACCACAACAATATCAGGCTTGATTCGATCAAGTCCGACCCAGTGCCCTGAAAACCCTTAGCACCTTCCAAGGCACGGTAAACTGGGTGTGCTCGCAAGTGCGTGAGTGTGTCCGTGTTTGGTTGTACGAGTGCGTGTGTGTTCCTGACACCGTACATGGGTGTACTTCCTAAACATAAGTCTGGATATGTGTAAATAGGCATCTGGATGTGGATCCAGGAGGTCCCGTCACAGTGTGTTCTGAGTGAGCATGTGGAGGCTGCGGCGAGTGACAGAGAAAGACAGAGATGGAGAGTGGGCTTGCATGTGAGAAATTTTCTGTCCATGTGCGGTGGCAGGAGTGTGTCCGATATGAAGTTGAACAGATGCAATTCAAAGTGTGTGCACGTATACTTGCTTGCTTGAAATTCCCAGGAAACCATTCATTTGGCAAGGCTGCCTTTAGTGCTGTCTGCTTCTCCAAGGTCTCCAGACATGAGTCCGGGGATGCTAAGCAGCCACTGCTGTTGGCGATCCGCATGACAGTGATGATGACGCCTACGAATAGCATTGCTGGGAGCCAGGGTGCCTTGCCAACGCAGGGAAGCGTCAGAATGCCCTTTCCCTGGTGTCTGAGCATAGCACCCTGCAGGAGCCTTAAACTTATGGCTGTGAGCCAACGGCCCCCGCATTGCCAGCTCCTGCCTATAGCCATTATGACCCACCGCTACTCGGTAGGAGGAAGGATCTGGCAGAGATGTGGGCCAGAGAGGCCAGGCAAGAGGGCAAACAAGAGTGGAGCGGTCACCTGTGCAGTTAGGAGAACCCAATAACCCCTCACCTGCTGACCTTGAATCTCCATTCTGCTGTCATCGAACAGATGACGTGGATGGGGAGAGAGGTGGCGGATTCAGACACCGGCCACTTCCAGGACTGGCAAGGGCAGAGGAGGTGGGGGAGCTGTCCAACACGGGTTCAGCCAGGATGTGGGATGAGCGGGAGCGGAGGTGAAAAGTGGACCCAGCCCGTCCCAGCGGGATTCCAGGTGTGCGATTTGTGGCTCGGAGGTCCTGTACTTCCCTGTTGGCCTGTGAGAACTGGTGAGCAGTCAGAGCCAACCCCTAAGGGCCTTCGCGTCCCCTTTCGCTATGGCAACTCCACTTGGAACACTGGCACACGTCAGCAGGTGGCGCCTAGAACCTGATCACGTCACAGAGCGCCTAACCCTCCAGGCACCGCCCAGAGGCTTTCCCAGCACCCCTGGGGCGCATGTGCAGTCAAGGAGGCATAAGCAGGGCCTGATGGGCTGTGAGCAACAACTGACTACCGCTAAGAGGCGTCACTCCCCCTCCCGCTAAAGCTGATCCTGTTGGAATGCAAATGCAAATGCACCTCAGCACACTGGGCAAGGCATAGAAAACCCAAATCATCCAGCCACCTCCTGGAGGCTTTGCTACACGGCGGGCCGCGCATGCGCAGTCCGGCAACATCAGAAGCACACCAGGCTGCTAACTAGCAGGCCAGTGAAGGGCTTCAAGTGGTCTCGGTCAAGTGAGCAGTTGCTTTTTCCAGACTAATAGGATGTCAGTCGCAGGAAAAGGAGCCACAAGGTAGAAAAGGAAGGCCCCAACCCCTCCTCCCTCATATACACACCTCCTGCACAGAGAAAAGAAGCAGAGGGATTTGGGGACAGAACAGGGAGACTACAGCTTAGAGGATTGCGGACTGTTGTGCACGAGAGGACTGGGAGAGGCCAGGACTACAGAGGCTGAGAGCAGAGGGCGAATTGGAGAAGATAACAAGGGCCAGGAAGAGGGAGGGGGTTCTAAATGCCTCAGAGGAAGGGACGAGATGCGTCGGGAGCTGTGTAGCCTGTGAAGCTCAGATGGAGGAGGAGGAAAATGGGAAGCAGAGGCAGGGGCGAAGAGGCAGAGGCCCGGTGGCACGCGTGGGTTGATAGGAGTCTGGAGGCAGGAAGGCTAATGCTAGGAGTGGAAGCAGCAGCAAGGCAGGGGCAAGGAGGGCATGAAGAGAGAATCTCAGGGAGTTTGTGGTGAAGCAAATATGAGTGCAGGGGACAAGCCTCAGGAACTCAGCCGCTGATGGAAGTTGGTGGCGAGGAAGGCCAGGATGCTTGCCATGGGACGGGCGCCGTGCCCCAAGCCCATGTACCAAGGAGACCGAAATAGAGCCAGGGCATTCTGGGGCACAGGCCTCTGCCCCTCGCTGCCCACAGTGCCTTGCTTCAGGGTGTAGACCAGAGGGGTAAAGAATGCCTTCTTTGGTTGGGGTACTTCCTGGGGATAATCCGTGGTCCTGCCGCATTCACATGTCTCCCCTCATTGCATTCCGCAAGAGTTGTTTGCAATTCAGGTCGCTCAAGCTGCATGTACAGGGAATGGGAAACAGGTAAGGACAGCAGGGGAAGACACAAGTGCCAATGGGCTGGCCAACATGCAGGGCTGGGCTCCCTAGCCACGCCCACCACAACAATATCAGGCTTGATTCGATCAAGTCCGACCCAGTGCCCTGAAAAACCCTTAGCACCTTCCAAGGCACGGTAAACTGGGTGTGCTCGCAAGTGCGTGAGTGTGTCCGTGTTTGGTTGTACGAGTGCGTGTGTGTTCCTGACACCGTACATGGGTGTACTTCCTAAACATAAGTCTGGATATGTGTAAATAGGCATCTGGATGTGGATCCAGGAGGTCCCGTCACAGTGTGTTCTGAGTGAGCATGTGGAGGCTGCGGCGAGTGACAGAGAAAGACAGAGATGGAGAGTGGGCTTGCATGTGAGAAATTTTCTGTCCATGTGCGGTGGCAGGAGTGTGTCCGATATGAAGTTGAACAGATGCAATTCAAAGTGTGTGCACGTATACTTGCTTGCTTGAAATTCCCAGGAAACCATTCATTTGGCAAGGCTGCCTTTAGTGCTGTCTGCTTCTCCAAGGTCTCCAGACATGAGTCGGGATGCTAAGCAGCCACTGCTGTTGGCGATCCGCATGACAGTGATGATGACGCCTACGAATAGCATTGCTGGGAGCCAGGGTGCCTTGGCCAACGCAGGGAAGCGTCAGAATGCCCTTTCCCTGGTGTCTGAGCATAGCACCCTGCAGGAGCCTTAAACTTATGGCTGTGAGCCAACGGCCCCCGCATTGCCAGCTCCTGCCTATAGCCATTATGACCCACCGCTACTCGGTAGGAGGAAGGATCTGGCAGAGATGTGGGCCAGAGAGGCCAGGCAAGAGGGCAAACAAGAGTGGAGCGGTCACCTGTGCAGTTAGGAGAACCCAATAACCCCTCACCTGCTGACCTTGAATCTCCATTCTGCTGTCATCGAACAGATGACGTGGATGGGGAGAGAGGTGGCGGATTCAGACACCGGCCACTTCCAGGACTGGCAAGGGCAGAGGAGGTGGGGGAGCTGTCCAACACGGGTTCAGCCAGGATGTGGGATGGAGCGGGAGCGGAGGTGAAAAGTGGACCCAGCCCGTCCCAGCGGGGGATTCCAGGTGTGCGATTTGTGGCTCCGGAGGTCCTGTACTTCCCTGTGAGAACTGGTGAGCAGTCAGAGCCAACCCCTAAGGGCCTTCGCGTCCCCTTTCGCTATGGCAACTCCACTTGGAACACTGGCACACGTCAGCAGGTGGCGCCTAGAACCTGATCACGTCACAGAGCGCCTAACCCTCCAGGCACCGCCCAGAGGCTTCCCAGCACCCCTGGGGCGCATGTGCAGTCAAGGAGGCATAAGCAGGGCCTGATGGGCTGTGAGCAACAACTGACTACCGCTAAGAGGCGTCACTCCCCCTCCCGCTAAAGCTGATCCTGTTGGAATGCAAATGCAAATGCACCTCAGCACACTGGGCAAGGCATAGAAAACCCAAATCATCCAGCCACCTCCTGGAGGCTTTGCTACACGGCGGGCCGCGCATGCGCAGTCGGCAACATCAGAAGCACACCAGGCTGCTAACTAGCAGGCCAGTGAAGGGCTTCAAGTGGTCTCGGTCAAGTGAGCAGTTGCTTTTTCCAGACTAATAGGATGTCAGTCGCAGGAAAAGGAGCCACAAGGTAGAAAAGGAAGGCCCCCAACCCTCCTCCCTGATATACACACCTCCTGCACAGAGAAAAGAAGCAGAGGGATTTGGGGACAGAACAGGGAGACTACAGCTTAGAGGATTGCGGTCTGTTGTGCACGAGAGGACTGGGAGAGGCCAGGACTACAGAGGCTGAGAGCAGAGGGCGAATTGGAGAAGATAACAAGGGCCAGGAAGAGGGAGGGGGTTCTAAATGCCTCAGAGGAAGGGACGAGATGCGTCGGGAGCTGTGTAGCCTGTGAAGCTCAGATGGAGGAGGAGGAAAATGGGAAGCAGAGGCAGGGGCGAAGGAGGCAGAGGCCCGGTGGCACGCGTGAGTTGATAGGAGTCTGGAGGCAGGAAGGCTAATGCTAGGAGTGGAAGCAGCAGCAAGGCAGGGGCAAGGAGGGCATGAAGAGAGAATCTCAGGGAGTTTGTGGTGAAGCAAATATGAGTGCAGGGGACAAGCCTCAGGAACTCAGCCGCTGATGGAAGTTGGTGGCGAGGAAGGCCAGGATGCTTGCCATGGGACGGGCGCCGTGCCCCCAAGCCCATGTACCAAGGAGACCGAAATAGAGCCAGGGCATTCTGGGGCACAGGCCTCTGCCCCTCGCTGCCCACAGTGCCTTGCTTCAGGGTGTAGACCAGAGGGGTAAAGATGCCTTCTTTGGTTGGGGTACTTCCTGGGGATAATCCCGTGGTCCTGCCGCATTCACATGTCTCCCCTCATTGCATTCCGCCAAGAGTTGTTTGCAATTCAGGTCGCTCAAGCTGCATGGTACAGGGAATGGGAAACAGGTAAGGACAGCAGGGAAGACACAAGTGCCAATGGGCTGGCCAACATGCAGGGCTGGGCTCCCTAGCCACGCCCACCACAACAATATCAGGCTTGATTCGATCAAGTCCGACCCAGTGCCCTGAAAACCCTTAGGCACCTTCCAAGGCACGGTAAACTGGGTGTGCTCGCAAGTGCGTGAGTGTGTCGTGTTTGGTTGTACGAGTGCGTGTGTGTTCCTGACACCGTACATGGGTGTACTTCCTAAACATAAGTCTGGATATGTGTAAATAGGCATCTGGATGTGGATCCAGGAGGTCCCGTCACAGTGTGTTCTGAGTGAGCATGTGGAGGCTGCGGCGAGTGACAGAGAAAGACAGAGATGGAGAGTGGGCTTGCATGTGAGAAATTTTCTGTCCATGTGCGGTGGCAGGAGTGTGTCCGATATGAAGTTGAACAGATGCAATTCAAAGTGTGTGCACGTATACTTGCTTGCTTGAAATTCCCAGGAAACCATTCATTTGGCAAGGCTGCCTTTAGTTCTGTCTGCTTCTCCAAGGTCTCCAGACATGAGTCCGGGGATGCTAAGCAGCCACTGCTGTTGGCGATCCGCATGACAGTGATGATGACGCCTACGAATAGCATTGCTGGGAGCCAGGGTGCCTTGGCCAACGCAGGAAGCGTCAGAATGCCCTTTCCCTGGTGTCTGAGCATAGCACCCTGCAGGAGCCTTAAACTTATGGCTGTGAGCCAACGGCCCCCCGCATTGCCAGCTCCTGCCTATAGCCATTATGACCCACAGCTACTCGGTAGGAGAAGGATCTGGCAGAGATGTGGGCCAGAGAGGCCAGGCAAGAGGGCAAACAAGAGTGGAGCGGTCACCTGTGCAGTTAGGAGAACCCAATAACCCCTCACCTGCTGACCTTGAATCTCCATTCTGCTGTCATCGAACAGATGACGTGGATGGGGAGAGAGGTGGCGGATTCAGACACCGGCCACTTCCAGGACTGGCAAGGGCAGAGGAGGTGGGGGAGCTGTCCAACACGGGTTCAGCCAGGATGTGGGATGGAGCGGGAGCGGAGGTGCACAGTGGACCCAGCCCGTCCCAGCAGGGATTCCAGGTGTGCGATTTGTGGCTCCGGAGCTCCTGTATTTCCCTGTTGGCCTGTGAGAACTGGTGAGCAGTCAGAGCCAACCCCTAAGGGCCTTCGCGTCCCTTTCGCTATGGCAACTCCACTTGGAACACTGGCACACGTCAGCAGGTGGCGCCCTAGAACCTGATCACGTCACAGAGCGCCTAACCCTCCAGGCACCGCCCAGAGGCTTCCCAGCACCCCTGGGGCGCATGTGCAGTCAAGGAGGCATAAGCAGGGCCTGATGGGCTGTGAGCAACAACTGACTACCGCTAAGAGGCGTCACTCCCCCTCCCCGCTAAAGCTGATCCTGTTGGAATGCAAATGCAAGTGCACCTCAGCACACTGGGCGAGGCATAGAAACCCAAATCATCCAGCCACCTCCTGGAGGCTTTGCTACACGGCGGGCCGCGCATGCGCAGTCCTGCAACGTCAGAAGCACACCAGGCTGCTACCTAGCAAGCCAGTGAAGGGCTTCAAGTGGTCTCGGTCAAGTGAGCAGTTGCTTTTTCCAGACTAATAGGATGTCAGTCGCAGGAAAAGGAGCCACAAGGTAGAAAAGGAAGGCCCCAACCCTCCTCCCTCATATACACACCTCCTGCACAGAGAAAAGAAGCAGAGGGATTTGGGGACAGAACAGGGAGACTACAGCTTAGAGGAATGCGCACTGTTGTGCACGAGAGGACTGGGAGAGGCCAGGAGTACAGAGGCTGAGAGCAGAGGGCGAATTGGAGAAGATAGCAAGGGCCAGGAAGAGGGAGGGGTTCTGAATTCCTCAGAGGAAGGGACGAGATGCGTCGGAGCTGTGTAGCCTGTGAAGCTCAGATGGAGGAGGAGGAAAATGGGAAGCAGAGGCAGGGGCGAAGAGGCAGAGGCCCGGTGGCACGCGTGAGTTGATAGGAGTCTGGAGGCAGGAAGGCTAATGCTAGGAGTGGAAGCAGCAGCAAGGCAGGGGCAAGGAGGGCATGAAGAGACAATCTCAGGGAGTTTGTGGTGAAGCAAATATGAGTGCAGGGGACAAGCCTCAGGAACTCAGCCGCTGATGGAAGTTGGTGGCGAGGAAGGCCAGGATGCTTGCCACGGGACGGGCGCCGTGCCCCCAAGCCCATGTACCAACGAGACGGAAATAGAGCCAGGGCATTCTGGGGCACAGGCCTCTGCCCCTCGCTGCCCACAGTGCCTTGCTTCAGGGTGTAGACCAGAGGGGTAAAGAATGCCTTCTTTGGTTGGGGTACTTCCTGGGGATAATCCCGTGGTCCTGCCGCATTCACATGTCTCACCTCATTGCATTCCGCCAAGAGTTGTTTGCAATTCAGGTCGCTCAAGCTGCACGGTACAGGGAATGGGAAACAGGTAAGGACAGCAGGGGAAGACACAAGTGCCAATGGGCTGGCCAACATGCAGGGCTGGGCTCCCTAGCCACGCCCACCACAACAATATCAGGCTTGATTCGATCAAGTCGACCCAGTGCCCTGAAAACCCTTAGCACCTTCCAAGGCACGGTAAACTGGGTGTGCTCGCAAGTGCGTGAGTGTGTCCGTGTTTGGTTGTACGAGTGCGTGTGTGTTCCTGACACCGTACATGGGTGTACTTCCTAAACATAAGTCTGGATATGTGTAAATAGGCATCTGGATGTGGATCCAGGAGGTCCCGTCACAGTGTGTTCTGAGTGAGCATGTGGAGGCTGCGGCGAGTGACAGAGAAAGACAGAGATGGAGAGTGGGCTTGCATGTGAGAAATTTTCTGTCCATGTGCGGTGGCAGGAGTGTGTCCGATATGAAGTTGAACAGATGCAATTCAAAGTGTGTGCACGTATACTTGCTTGCTTGAAATTCCCAGGAAACCATTCATTTGGCAAGGCTGCCTTTAGTGCTGTCTGCTTCTCCAAGGTCTCCAGACATGAGTCCGGGGATGCTAAGCAGCCACTGCTGTTGGCGATCCGCATGACAGTGATGATGACGCCTACGAATAGCATTGCTGGAGCCAGGGTGCCTTGGCCAACGCAGGGAAGCGTCAGAATTCCCTTTCCCTGGTGTCTGAGCATAGCACCCTGCAGGAGCCTTAAACTTATGGCTGTGAGCCAACGGCCCCCGCATTGCCAGCTCCTGCCTATAGCCATTATGACCCACCGCTACTCGGTAGGAGGAAGGATCTGGCAGAGATGTGGGCCAGAGAGGCCAGGCAAGAGGGCAAACAAGAGTGGAGCGGTCACCTGTGCAGTTAGGAGAACCCAATAACCCCTCACCTGCTGACCTTGAATCTCCATTGTGCTGTCATCGAACAGATGACGTGGATGGGGAGAGAGGTGGCGGATTCAGACACCGGCCACTTCCAGGACTGGCAAGGGCAGAGGAGGTGGGGGAGCTGTCCAAACACGGGTTCAGCCAGGATGTGGGATGGAGCGGGAGCGGAGGTGCACAGTGGACCCAGCCCGTCCCAGCAGGGATTCCAGGTATGCGATTTGTGGCTCCGGAGCTCCTGTATTTCCCTGTTGGCCTGTGAGAACTGGTGAGCAGTCAGAGCCAACCCCTAAGGGCCTTCGCGTCCCTTTCGCTATGGCAACTCCACTTGGAACACTGGCACACGTCAGCAGGTGGCGCCTAGAACCTGATCACGTCACAGAGCGCCTAACCCTCCAGGCACCGCCCAGAGGCTTCCCAGCACCCCTGGGGCGCATGTGCAGTCAAGGAGGCATAAGCAGGGCCTGATGGGCTGTGAGCAACAACTGACTACCGCTAAGAGGCGTCACTCCCCCTCCCGTCTAAAGCTGATCCTGTTGGAATGCAAATGCAAGTGCACCTCAGCACACTGGGCGAGGCATAGAAACCCAAATCATCCAGCCACCTCCTGGAGGCTTTGCTACACGGCGGGCCGCGCATGCGCAGTCCTGCAACGTCAGAAGCACACCAGGCTGCTACCTAGCAAGCCAGTGAAGGGCTTCAAGTGGTCTCGGTCAAGTGAGCAGTTGCTTTTTCCAGACTAATAGGATGTCAGTCGCAGGAAAAGGAGCCACAAGGTAGAAAAGGAAGGCCCCAACCCTCCTCCCTCATATACACACCTCCTGCACAGAGAAAAGAAGCAGAGGGATTTGGGGACAGAACAGGGAGACTACAGCTTAGAGGAATGCGCACTGTTGTGCACGAGAGGACTGGGAGAGGCCAGGAGTACAGAGGCTGAGAGCAGAGGGCGAATTGGAGAAGATAGCAAGGGCCAGGAAGAGGGAGGGGGTTCTGAATTCCTCAGAGGAAGGGACGAGATGCGTCGGGAGCTGTGTAGCCTGTGAAGCTCAGATGGAGGAGGAGGAAAATGGGAAGCAGAGGCAGGGGCGAAGAGGCAGAGGCCCGGTGGCACGCGTGAGTTGATAGGAGTCTGGAGGCAGGAAGGCTAATGCTAGGAGTGGAAGCAGCAGCAAGGCAGGGGCAAGGAGGGCATGAAGAGACAATCTCAGGGAGTTTGTGGTGAAGCAAATATGAGTGCAGGGGACAAGCCTCAGGAACTCAGCCGCTGATGGAAGTTGGTGGCGAGGAAGGCCAGGATGCTTGCCACGGGACGGGCGCCGTGCCCCCAAGCCCATGTACCAACGAGACGGAAATAGAGCCAGGGCATTCTGGGGCACAGGCCTCTGCCCCTCGCTGCCCACAGTGCCTTGCTTCAGGGTGTAGACCAGAGGGGTAAAGAATGCCTTCTTTGGTTGGGGTACTTCCTGGGGATAATCCCGTGGTCCTGCCGCATTCACATGTCTCACCTCATTGCATTCCGCCAAGAGTTGTTTGCAATTCAGGTCGCTCAAGCTGCACGGTACAGGGAATGGGAAACAGGTAAGGACAGCAGGGGAAGACACAAGTGCCAATGGGCTGGCCAACATGCAGGGCTGGGCTCCCTAGCCACGCCCACCACAACAATATCAGGCTTGATTCGATCAAGTCGGACCCAGTGCCCTGAAAACCCTTAGCACCTTCCAAGGCACGGTAAACTGGGTGTGCTCGCAAGTGCGTGAGTGTGTCCGTGTTTGGTTGTACGAGTGCGTGTGTGTTCCTGACACCGTACATGGGTGTACTTCCTAAACATAAGTCTGGATATGTGTAAATAGGCATCTGGATGTGGATCCAGGAGGTCCCGTCACAGTGTGTTCTGAGTGAGCATGTGGAGGCTGCGGCGAGTGACAGAGAAAGACAGAGATGGAGAGTGGGCTTGCATGTGAGAAATTTTCTGTCCATGTGCGGTGGCAGGAGTGTGTCCGATATGAAGTTGAACAGATGCAATTCAAAGTGTGTGCACGTATACTTGCTTGCTTGAAATTCCCAGGAAACCATTCATTTGGCAAGGCTGCCTTTAGTGCTGTCTGCTTCTCCAAGGTCTCCAGACATGAGTCCGGGGATGCTAAGCAGCCACTGCTGTTGGCGATCCGCATGACAGTGATGATGACGCCTACGAATAGCATTGCTGGGAGCCAGGGTGCCTTGGCCAACGCAGGGAAGCGTCAGAATTCCCTTTCCCTGGTGTCTGAGCATAGCACCCTGCAGGAGCCTTAAACTTATGGCTGTGAGCCAACGGCCCCCGCATTGCCAGCTCCTGCCTATAGCCATTATGACCCACCGCTACTCGGTAGGAGGAAGGATCTGGCAGAGATGTGGGCCAGAGAGGCCAGGCAAGAGGGCAAACAAGAGTGGAGCGGTCACCTGTGCAGTTAGGAGAACCCAATAACCCCTCACCTGCTGACCTTGAATCTCCATTGTGCTGTCATCGAACAGATGACGTGGATGGGGAGAGAGGTGGCGGATTCAGACACCGGCCACTTCCAGGACTGGCAAGGGCAGAGGAGGTGGGGGAGCTGTCCAACACGGGTTCAGCCAGGATGTGGATGGAGCGGGAGCGGAGGTGCACAGTGGACCCAGCCCGTCCCAGCGGGGATTCCAGGTGTGCGATTTGTGGCTCCGAGCTCCTGTATTTCCCTGTTGGCCTGTGAGAACTGGTGAGCAGTCAGAGCCAACCCCTAAGGGCCTTCGCGTCCCTTTCGCTATGGCAACTCCACTTGGAACACTGGCACACGTCAGCAGGTGGCGCCTAGAACCTGATCACGTCACAGAGCGCCTAACCCTCCAGGCACCGCCCAGAGGCTTCCCAGCACCCCTGGGGCGCATGTGCAGTCAAGGAGGCATAAGCAGGGCCTGATGGGCTGTGAGCAACAACTGACTACCGCTAAGAGGCGTCACTCCCCCTCCCGCTAAAGCTGATCCTGTTGGAATGCAAATGCAAGTGCACCTCAGCACACTGGGCGAGGCATAGAAACCCAAATCATCCAGCCACCTCCTGGAGGCTTTGCTACACGGCGGGCCGCGCATGCGCAGTCCTGCAACGTCAGAAGCACACCAGGCTGCTACCTAGCAAGCCAGTGAAGGGCTTCAAGTGGTCTCGGTCAAGTGAGCAGTTGCTTTTTCCAGACTAATAGGATGTCAGTCGCAGGAAAAGGAGCCACAAGGTAGAAAAGGAAGGCCCCAACCCTCCTCCCTCATATACACACCTCCTGCACAGAGAAAAGAAGCAGAGGGATTTGGGGACAGAACAGGGAGACTACAGCTTAGAGGAATGCGCACTGTTGTGCACGAGAGGACTGGGAGAGGCCAGGAGTACAGAGGCTGAGAGCAGAGGGCGAATTGGAGAAGATAGCAAGGGCCAGGAAGAGGGAGGGGGTTCTGAATTCCTCAGAGGAAGGGACGAGATGCGTCGGGAGCTGTGTAGCCTGTGAAGCTCAGATGGAGGAGGAGGAAAATGGGAAGCAGAGGCAGGGGCGAAGAGGCAGAGGCCCGGTGGCACGCGTGAGTTGATAGGAGTCTGGAGGCAGGAAGGCTAATGCTAGGAGTGGAAGCAGCAGCAAGGCAGGGGCAAGGAGGGCATGAAGAGACAATCTCAGGGAGTTTGTGGTGAAGCAAATATGAGTGCAGGGGACAAGCCTCAGGAAATCAGCCGCTGATGGAAGTTGGTGGCGAGGAAGGCCAGGATGCTTGCCACGGGACGGGCGCCGTGCCCCCAAGCCCATGTACCAACGAGACGGAAATAGAGCCAGGGCATTCTGGGGCACAGGCCTCTGCCCCTCGCTGCCCACAGTGCCTTGCTTCAGGGTGTAGACCAGAGGGGTAAAGAATGCCTTCTTTGGTTGGGGTACTTCCTGGGGATAATCCCGTGGTCCTGCCGCATTCACATGTCTCACCTCATTGCATTCCGCCAAGAGTTGTTTGCAATTCAGGTCGCTCAAGCTGCACGGTACAGGGAATGGGAAACAGGTAAGGACAGCAGGGGAAGACACAAGTGCCAATGGGCTGGCCAACATGCAGGGCTGGGCTCCCTAGCCACGCCCACCACAACAATATCAGGCTTGATTCGATCAAGTCGGACCCAGTGCCCTGAAAACCCTTAGCACCTTCCAAGGCACGGTAAACTGGGTGTGCTCGCAAGTGCGTGAGTGTGTCCGTGTTTGGTTGTACGAGTGCGTGTGTGTTCCTGACACCGTACATGGGTGTACTTCCTAAACATAAGTCTGGATATGTGTAAATAGGCATCTGGATGTGGATCCAGGAGGTCCCGTCACAGTGTGTTCTGAGTGAGCATGTGGAGGCTGCGGCGAGTGACAGAGAAAGACAGAGATGGAGAGTGGGCTTGCATGTGAGAAATTTTCTGTCCATGTGCGGTGGCAGGAGTGTGTCCGATATGAAGTTGAACAGATGCAATTCAAAGTGTGTGCACGTATACTTGCTTGCTTGAAATTCCCAGGAAACCATTCATTTGGCAAGGCTGCCTTTAGTGCTGTCTGCTTCTCCAAGGTCTCCAGACATGAGTCCGGGGATGCTAAGCAGCCACTGCTGTTGGCGATCCGCATGACAGTGATGATGACGCCTACGAATAGCATTGCTGGGAGCCAGGGTGCCTTGGCCAACGCAGGGAAGCGTCAGAATTCCCTTTCCCTGGTGTCTGAGCATAGCACCCTGCAGGAGCCTTAAACTTATGGCTGTGAGCCAACGGCCCCCGCATTGCCAGCTCCTGCCTATAGCCATTATGACCCACCGCTACTCGGTAGGAGGAAGGATCTGGCAGAGATGTGGGCCAGAGAGGCCAGGCAAGAGGGCAAACAAGAGTGGAGCGGTCACCTGTGCAGTTAGGAGAACCCAATAACCCCTCACCTGCTGACCTTGAATCTCCATTGTGCTGTCATCGAACAGATGACGTGGATGGGAGAGAGGTGGCGGATTCAGACACCGGCCACTTCCAGGACTGGCAAGGGCAGAGGAGGTGGGGGAGCTGTCCAACACGGGTTCAGCCAGGATGTGGGATGGAGCGGGAGCGGAGGTGCACAGTGGACCCAGCCCGTCCCAGCGGGGATTCCAGGTGTGCGATTTGTGGCTCCGGAGCTCCTGTATTTCCCTGTTGGCCTGTGAGAACTGGTGAGCAGTCAGAGCCAACCCCTAAGGGCCTTCGCGTCCCTTTCGCTATGGCAACTCCACTTGGAACACTGGCACACGTCAGCAGGTGGCGCCTAGAACCTGATCACGTCACAGAGCGCCTAACCCTCCAGGCACCGCCCAGAGGCTTCCCAGCACCCCTGGGGCGCATGTGCAGTCAAGGAGGCATAAGCAGGGCCTGATGGGCTGTGAGCAACAACTGACTACCGCTAAGAGGCGTCACTCCCCCTCCCGCTAAAGCTGATCCTGTTGGAATGCAAATGCAAGTGCACCTCAGCACACTGGGCGAGGCATAGAAACCCAAATCATCCAGCCACCTCCTGGAGGCTTTGCTACACGGCGGGCCGCGCATGCGCAGTCCTGCAACGTCAGAAGCACACCAGGCTGCTACCTAGCAAGCCAGTGAAGGGCTTCAAGTGGTCTCGGTCAAGTGAGCAGTTGCTTTTTCCAGACTAATAGGATGTCAGTCGCAGGAAAAGGAGCCACAAGGTAGAAAAGGAAGGCCCCAACCCTCCTCCCTCATATACACACCTCCTGCACAGAGAAAAGAAGCAGAGGGATTTGGGGACAGAACAGGGAGACTACAGCTTAGAGGAATGCGCACTGTTGTGCACGAGAGGACTGGGAGAGGCCAGGAGTACAGAGGCTGAGAGCAGAGGGCGAATTGGAGAAGATAGCAAGGGCCAGGAAGAGGGAGGGGGTTCTGAATTCCTCAGAGGAAGGGACGAGATGCGTCGGGAGCTGTGTAGCCTGTGAAGCTCAGATGGAGGAGGAGGAAAATGGGAAGCAGAGGCAGGGGCGAAGAGGCAGAGGCCCGGTGGCACGCGTGAGTTGATAGGAGTCTGGAGGCAGGAAGGCTAATGCTAGGAGTGGAAGCAGCAGCAAGGCAGGGGCAAGGAGGGCATGAAGAGACAATCTCAGGGAGTTTGTGGTGAAGCAAATATGAGTGCAGGGGACAAGCCTCAGGAACTCAGCCGCTGATGGAAGTTGGTGGCGAGGAAGGCCAGGATGCTTGCCACGGGACGGGCGCCGTGCCCCCAAGCCCATGTACCAACGAGACGGAAATAGAGCCAGGGCATTCTGGGGCACAGGCCTCTGCCCCTCGCTGCCCACAGTGCCTTGCTTCAGGGTGTAGACCAGAGGGGTAAAGAATGCCTTCTTTGGTTGGGGTACTTCCTGGGGATAATCCCGTGGTCCTGCCGCATTCACATGTCTCACCTCATTGCATTCCGCCAAGAGTTGTTTGCAATTCAGGTCGCTCAAGCTGCACGGTACAGGGAATGGGAAACAGGTAAGGACAGCAGGGGAAGACACAAGTGCCAATGGGCTGGCCAACATGCAGGGCTGGGCTCCCTAGCCACGCCCACCACAACAATATCAGGCTTGATTCGATCAAGTCGGACCCAGTGCCCTGAAAACCCTTAGCACCTTCCAAGGCACGGTAAACTGGGTGTGCTCGCAAGTGCGTGAGTGTGTCCGTGTTTGGTTGTACGAGTGCGTGTGTGTTCCTGACACCGTACATGGGTGTACTTCCTAACATAAGTCTGGATATGTGTAAATAGGCATCTGGATGTGGATCCAGGAGGTCCCGTCACAGTGTGTTCTGAGTGAGCATGTGGAGGCTGCGGCGAGTGACAGAGAAAGACAGAGATGGAGAGTGGGCTTGCATGTGAGAAATTTTCTGTCCATGTGCGGTGGCAGGAGTGTGTCCGATATGAAGTTGAACAGATGCAATTCAAAGTGTGTGCACGTATACTTGCTTGCTTGAAATTCCCAGGAAACCATTCATTTGGCAAGGCTGCCTTTAGTGCTGTCTGCTTCTCCAAGGTCTCCAGACATGAGTCCGGGGATGCTAAGCAGCCACTGCTGTTGGCGATCCGCATGACAGTGATGATGACGCCTACGAATAGCATTGCTGGGAGCCAGGGTGCCTTGGCCAACGCAGGGAAGCGTCAGAATTCCCTTTCCCTGGTGTCTGAGCATAGCACCCTGCAGGAGCCTTAAACTTATGGCTGTGAGCCAACGGCCCCCGCATTGCCAGCTCCTGCCTATAGCCATTATGACCCACCGCTACTCGGTAGGAGGAAGGATCTGGCAGAGATGTGGGCCAGAGAGGCCAGGCAAGAGGGCAAACAAGAGTGGAGCGGTCACCTGTGCAGTTAGGAGAACCCAATAACCCCTCACCTGCTGACCTTGAATCTCCATTGTGCTGTCATCGAACAGATGACGTGGATGGGGAGAGAGGTGGCGGATTCAGACACCGGCCACTTCCAGGACTGGCAAGGGCAGAGGAGGTGGGGGAGCTGTCCAACACGGGTTCAGCCAGGATGTGGGATGGAGCGGGAGCGGAGGTGCACAGTGGACCCAGCCCGTCCCAGCGGGGATTCCAGGTGTGCGATTTGTGGCTCCGGAGCTCCTGTATTTCCCTGTTGGCCTGTGAGAACTGGTGAGCAGTCAGAGCCAACCCCTAAGGGCCTTCGCGTCCCTTTCGCTATGGCAACTCCACTTGGAACACTGGCACACGTCAGCAGGTGGCGCCTAGAACCTGATCACGTCACAGAGCGCCTAACCCTCCAGGCACCGCCAGAGGCTTCCCAGCACCCTGGGGCGCATGTGCAGTCAAGGAGGCATAAGCAGGGCCTGATGGGCTGTGAGCAACAACTGACTACCGCTAAGAGGCGTCACTCCCCCTCCCGCTAAAGCTGATCCTGTTGGAATGCAAATGCAAATGCACCTCAGCACACTGGGCAAGGCATAGAAACCCAAATCATCCAGCCACCCCCTGGAGGCATTGCTACACGCGGGGCCGCGCATGCGCAGTCCTGCAACCCTCAGAAGCACACCAGGCTGCTACCTAGCAAGCCAGTGAAGGGCTTCAAGTGGTCTCGGTCAAGTGAGCAGTTGGTTTTTCCAGACTAATAGGATGTCAGTCGCAGGAAAAGGAGCCACAAGGTAGAAAAGGAAGGCCCCAACCCTCCTCCCTCATATACACACCTCCTGCACAGAGAAAAGAAGCAGAGGGATTTGGGGACAGAACAGGGAGACTACAGCTTAGAGGAATGCGGACTGTTGTGCACGAGAGGACTGGCAGAGGCCCAGGAGTACAGAGGCTGAGAGCAGAGGGCGAATTGGAGAAGACAACAAGGGCCAGAAGAGGGAGGGGGTTCTGAATTCCTCAGAGGAAGGGACGAGATGCGTCGGGAGCTGTGTAGCCTGTGAAGCTCAGATGGAGGAGGAGGAAAATGGGAAGCAGAGGCAGGGGCAAAGAGGCAGAGGCCCGGTGGCACGCGTGAGTTGATAGGAGTCTGGAGGCAGGAAGGCTAATGCTAGGAGTGGAAGCAGCAGCAAGGCAGGGGCAAGGAGGGCATGAAGAGAGAATCTCAGGGAGTTTGTGGTGAAGCAAATATGAGTGCAGGGGACAAGCCTCAGGAACTCAGCCGCTGATGGAAGTTGGTGGCGAGGAAGGCCAGGATGCTTGCCACGGGACGGGCGCCGTGCCCCCAAGCCCATGACCCAACGAGACGGAAATAGAGCCAGGGCATTCTGGGGCACAGGCCTCTGCCCCTCGCTGCCCACAGTGCCTTGCTTCAGGGTGTAGACCAGAGGGGTAAAGAATGCCTTCTTTGGTTGGGGTACTTCCTGGGGATAATCCCGTGGTCCTGCCGCATTCACATGTCTCCCCTCATTGCATTCCGCCAAGAGTTGTTTGCAATTCAGGTCGCTCAAGCTGCATGGTACAGGGAATGGAAACAGGTAAGGACAGCAGGGGAAGACACAAGTGCCAATGGGCTGGCCAACATGCAGGGCTGGGCTCCCTAGCCACGCCCACCACAACAGTATCAGGCTTGATTCGATCAAGGTCGCACCCAGTGCCCTGAAAACCCTTAGCACCTTCCAAGGCACGGTAAACTGGTGTGCTCGCAAGTGCGTGAGTGTGTCCGTGTTTGGTTGTACGAGTGCGTGTCTGTTCCTGACACCGTACATGGGTGTACTTCCTAAACATAAGTCTGGATATGTGTAAATAGCATCTGGATGTGGATCCAGGAGGTCCCGTCACAGTGTGTTCTGAGTGAGCATGTGGAGGCTGCGGCGAGTGACAGAGAAAGACAGAGATGGAGAGTGGGCTTGCATGTGAGAAATTTCCTGTCCATGTGCGGTGGCAGGAGTGTGTCCGATATGAAGTTGAACAGATGCGATTCAAAGTGTGTGCACGTATACTTGCTTGCTTGAAATTCCCAGGAAACCATTCATTTGGCAAGGCTGCCTTTAGTGCTGTCTGCTTCTCCAAGGTCTCCAGACATGAGTCCGGGGATGCTAAGCAGCCACTGCTGTTGGCGATCCGCATGAGAGTGATGATGACGCCTACGAATAGCATGCTGGGACGCAGGGTGCCTTGGCCAACGCAGGGAAGCGTCAGAATTCCCTTTCCCTGTGTCTGAGCATAGCACCCTGCAGGAGCCTTAAACTTATGGCTGTGAGCCAACGGCCCCCCGCATTGCCAGCTCCTGCCTATAGCCATTATGACCCACCGCTACTCGGTAGGAGGAAGGATCTGGCAGAGATGTGGGCCAGAGAGGCCAGGCAAGAGGGCAAACAAGAGTGGAGCGGTCACCTGTGTGGTTAGGAGAACCCAATAACCCCTCACCTGCTGACCTTGAATCTCCATTGTGCTGTCATCGAACAGATGACGTGGATGGGGAGAGAGGTGGCGGATTCAGTCACCGGCCACTTCCAGGACTGGCAAGGGCAGAGGAGGTGGGGGAGCTGTCCAACACGGGTTCAGCCAGGATGTGGGATGGAGCGGGAGCGGAGGTGAAAAGTGGACCCAGCCCGTCCCAGCGGGGATTCCAGGTGTGCGATTGGTGGCTCCGGAGGTCCTGTACTTCCCTGTTGGCCTGTGAGAACTGGTGAGCAGTCAGAGCCAACCCCTAAGGGCCTTCGCGTCCCTTTCGCGATGGCAACTCCACTTGGAACACTGGCACACGTCAGCAGGTGGCGCTAGAACCTGATCACGTCACAGAGCGCCTAACCCTCCAGGCGCCGCCCAGAGGCTTCCCAGCACCCCTGGGGCGCATGTGCAGTCAAGGAGGCATAAGCAGGGCCTGATGGGCTGTGAGCAACAACTGACTACCGCTAAGAGCGGTCACTCCCCCTCCCGCTAAAGCTGATCCTGTTGGAATGCAAATGCAAAGCACCTCAGCACACTGGGCAAGGCATAGAAACCCAAATCATCCAGCCACCTCCTGGAGGCTTTGCTACACGGCGGGCCGCGCATGCGCAGTCCTGCAACCTCAGAAGCACACCAGGCTGCTACCTAGCAAGCCAGTGAAGGGCTTCAAGTGTCTCGGTCAAGTGAGCAGTTGCTTTCTCCAGACTAATAGGATGTCAGTCGCAGGAAAAGGAGCCACAAGGTAGAAAAGGAAGGCCCCAAACCCTCCTCCCTCATATACACACCTCCTGCACAGAGAAAAGAAGCAGAGGGATTTGGGGACAGAAACAGGGAGACTACAGCTTAGAGGAATGCGGACTGTTGTGCACGAGAGGACTGGCAGAGGCCAGGAGTACAGAGGCTGAGAGCAGAGGGCGAATTGGAGAAGACAACAAGGGCCAGGAAGAGGGAGGGGGTTCTGAATTCCTCAGAGGAAGGGACGAGATGCGTCGGGAGCTGTGTAGCCTGTGAAGCTCAGATGGAGGAGGAGGAAAATGGGAAGCAGAGGCAGGGGCAAAGAGGCAGAGGCCCGGTGGCACGCGTGAGTTGATAGGAGTCTGGAGGCAGGAAGGCTAATGCTAGGAGTGGAAGCAGCAGCAAGGCAGGGCAAGGAGGGCATGAAGAGAGAATCTCAGGGGAGTTTGTGGTGAAGCAAATATGAGTGCAGGGGACAAGCCTCAGGAACTCAGCCGCTGATGGAAGTTGGTGGCGAGGAAGGCCAGGATGCTTGCCACGGGACGGGCGCCGTGCCCCCAAGCCCATGACCCAACGAGACGGAAATAGAGCCAGGGCATTCTGGGGCACAGGCCTCTGCCCCTCGCTGCCCACAGTGCCTTGCTTCAGGGTGTAGACCAGAGGGGTAAAGAATGCCTTCTTTGGTTGGGGTACTTCCTGGGGATAATCCCGTGGTCCTGCCGCATTCACATGTCTCCCCTCATTGCATTCCGCCAAGAGTTGTTTGCAATTCAGGTCGCTCAAGCTGCATGGTACAGGGAATGGGGAAACAGGTAAGGACAGCAGGGGAGACACAAGTGCCAATGGGCTGGCCAACATGCAGGGCTGGGCTCCCTAGCCACGCCCACCACAACAGTATCAGGCTTGATTCGATCAAGTCGCACCCAGTGCCCTGAAAACCTTAGCACCTTCCAAGGCACGGTAAACTGGGTGTGCTCGCAAGTGCGTGAGTGTGTCCGTGTTTGGTTGTACGAGTGCGTGTCTGTTCCTGACACCGTACATGGGTGTACTTCCTAAACATAAGTCTGGATATGTGTAAATAGGCATCTGGATGTGGATCCAGGAGGTCCCGTCACAGTGTGTTCTGAGTGAGCATGTGGAGGCTGCGGCGAGTGACAGAGAAAGACAGAGATGGAGAGTGGGCTTGCATGTGAGAAATTTCCTGTCCATGTGCGGTGGCAGGAGTGTGTCCGATATGAAGTTGAACAGATGCGATTCAAAGTGTGTGCACGTATACTTGCTTGCTTGAAATTCCCAGGAAACCATTCATTTGGCAAGGCTGCCCTTTAGTGCTGTCTGCTTCTCCAAGGTCTCCAGACATGAGTCCGGGGATGCTAAGCAGCCACTGCTGTTGGCGATCCGCATGAGAGTGATGATGACGCCTACGAATAGCATTGCTGGGAGCCAGGGTGCCTTGGCCAACGCAGGGAAGCGTCAGAATTCCTTTCCCTGGTGTCGAGCATAGCACCCTGCAGGAGCCTTAAACTTATGGCTGTGAGCCAACGGCCCCCCGCATTGCCAGCTCCTGCCTATAGCCATTTATGACCCACCGCTACTCGGTAGGAGGAAGGATCTGGCAGAGATGTGGGCCAGAGAGGCCAGGCAAGAGGGCAAACAAGAGTGGAGCGGTCACCTGTGCGGTTAGGAGAACCCAATAACCCCTCACCTGCTGACCTTGAATCTCCATTGTGCTGTCATCGAACAGATGACGTGGATGGGGAGAGAGGTGGCGGATTCAGTCACCGGCCACTTCCAGGACTGGCAAGGGCAGAGGAGGTGGGGGAGCTGTCCAACACGGGTTCAGCCAGGATGTGGGATGGAGCGGGAGCGGAGGTGAAAAGTGGACCCAGCCCGTCCCAGCGGGGATTCCAGGTGTGCGATTTGTGGCTCCGGAGGTCCTGTACTTCCCTGTTGGCCTGTGAGAACTGGTGAGCAGTCAGAGCCAACCCCTAAGGGCCTTCGCGTCCCTTTCACTATGGCAACTCCACTTGGAACACTGGCACACGTCAGCAGGTGGCGCCTAGAACCTGATCACGTCACAGAGCGCCTAACCCTCCAGGCACCGCCCAGAGGCTTCCCAGCACCCCTGGGGCGCATGTGCAGTCAAGGAGGCATAAGCAGGGCCTGATGGGCTGTGAGCAACAACTGACTACCGCTAAGAGGCGTCACTCCCCCTCCCGCTAAAGCTGATCCTGTTGGAATGCAAATGCAAATGCACCTCAGCACACTGGGCAAGCATAGAAACCCAAATCATCCAGCCACCCCCTGGAGGCATTGCTACACGGCGGGCCGCGCATGCGCAGTACCTGCAACCTCAGAAGCACACCAGGCTGCTACCTAGCAAGCCAGTGAAGGGCTTCAAGTGGTCTCGGTCAAGTGAGCAGTTGGTTTTTCCAGACTAATAGGATGTCAGTCGCAGGAAAAGGAGCCACAAGGTAGAAAAGGAAGGCCCCAACCCTCCTCCCTCATATACACACCTCCTGCACAGAGAAAAGAAGCAGAGGGATTTGGGGACAGAACAGGGAGACTACAGCTTAGAGGAATGCGGACTGTTGTGCACGAGAGGACTGGCAGAGGCCAGGAGTACAGAGGCTGAGAGCAGAGGGCGAATTGGAGAAGACAACAAGGGCCAGGAAGAGGGAGGGGGTTCTGAATTCCTCAGAGGAAGGGACGAGATGCGTCG
>NW_025959508.1:0-44319 GCF_023159225.1 Perognathus longimembris pacificus | reverse complement strand
TGTTCCCTCACCACAATCCAGATTCTTTTGGGGAGTTACCAGTACAGTAACCATACCAGGAAGTACTTAATTTATTAAGCTACTGCTTTTCTTAATCTCAGTGGAGATATTTACTGATAAACAGCTACCTACGCAGCATGTTCATGTCGTTCCTAAATGAGCTTTTATCTCTCTCCCCTCACCACAAATCAGATTCTTCTGAGGAGTTCCCAGTACATTATCCTTTCCCCTGTGTAATTACCTTAACAAGCTCCAGCTGTTTTTATTCTCAGAAGATACTCCCTGATATACAGCTGCCTACCCCCTTCGTAAGTGCAGGTCCTAAATGAGCTTTTTTCTCTGTTCCCTCACCACAATCCAGATTCTTTTGGGGAGTTACCAGTACAGTAACCATACCAGGAAGTACTTAATTTATTAAGCTACTGCTTTTCTTAATCTCAGTGGAGATATTTACTGATAAACAGCTACCTACGCAGCATGTTCATGTCGTTCCTAAATGAGCTTTTATCTCTCTCCCCTCACCACAAATCAGATTCTTCTGAGGAGTTCCCAGTACATTATCCTTTCCCCTGTGTAATTACCTTAACAAGCTCCAGCTGTTTTTATTCTCAGAAGATACTCCCTGATATACAGCTGCCTACCCCCTTCGTAAGTGCAGGTCCTAAATGAGCTTTTTTCTCTGTTCCCTCACCACAATCCAGATTCTTTTGGGGAGTTACCAGTACAGTAACCATACCAGGAAGTACTTAATTTATTAAGCTACTGCTTTTCTTAATCTCAGTGGAGATATTTACTGATAAACAGCTACCTACGCAGCATGTTCATGTCGTTCCTAAATGAGCTTTTATCTCTCTCCCCTCACCACAAATCAGATTCTTCTGAGGAGTTCCCAGTACATTATCCTTTCCCTGTGTAATTACCTTAACAAGCTCCAGCTGTTTTTATTCTCAGAAGATACTCCCTGATATACAGCTGCCTACCCCCTTCGTAAGTGCAGGTCCTAAATGAGCTTTTTTCTCTGTTCCCTCACCACAATCCAGATTCTTTTGGGGAGTTACCAGTACAGTAACCATACCAGGAAGTACTTAATTTATTAAGCTACTGCTTTTCTTAATCTCAGTGGAGATATTTACTGATAAACAGCTACCTACGCAGCATGTTCATGTCGTTCCTAAATGAGCTTTTATCTCTCTCCCCTCACCACAAATCAGATTCTTCTGAGGAGTTCCCAGTACATTATCCTTTCCCCTGTGTAATTACCTTAACAAGCTCCAGCTGTTTTTATTCTCAGAATCGATACTCCCTGATATACAGCTGCCTACCCCCTTCGTAAGTGCAGGTCCTAAATGAGCTTTTTTCTCTGTTCCCTCACCACAATCCAGATTCTTTTGGGGAGTTACCAGTACAGTAACCATACCAGGAAGTACTTAATTTATTAAGCTACTGCTTTTCTTAATCTCAGTGGAGATATTTACTGATAAACAGCTACCTACGCAGCATGTTCATGTCGTTCCTAAATGAGCTTTTATCTCTCTCCCCTCACCACAAATCAGATTCTTCTGAGGAGTTCCCAGTACATTATCCTTTCCCCTGTGTAATTACCTTAACAAGCTCCAGCTGTTTTTATTCTCAGAAGATACTCCCTGATATACAGCTGCCTACCCCCTTCGTAAGTGCAGGTCCTAAATGAGCTTTTTTCTCTGTTCCCTCACCACAATCCAGATTCTTTTGGGGAGTTACCAGTACAGTAACCATACCAGGAAGTACTTAATTTATTAAGCTACTGCTTTTCTTAATCTCAGTGGAGATATTTACTGATAAACAGCTACCTACGCAGCATGTTCATGTCGTTCCTAAATGAGCTTTTATCTCTCTCCCCTCACCACAAATCAGATTCTTCTGAGGAGTTCCCAGTACATTATCCTTTCCCCTGTGTAATTACCTTAACAAGCTCCAGCTGTTTTTATTCTCAGAATCGATACTCCCTGATATACAGCTGCCTACCCCCTTCGTAAGTGCAGGTCCTAAATGAGCTTTTTTCTCTGTTCCCTCACCACAATCCAGATTCTTTTGGGGAGTTACCAGTACAGTAACCATACCAGGAAGTACTTAATTTATTAAGCTACTGCTTTTCTTAATCTCAGTGGAGATATTTACTGATAAACAGCTACCTACGCAGCATGTTCATGTCGTTCCTAAATGAGCTTTTATCTCTCTCCCCTCACCACAAATCAGATTCTTCTGAGGAGTTCCCAGTACATTATCCTTTCCCCTGTGTAATTACCTTAACAAGCTCCAGCTGTTTTTATTCTCAGAATTTACTCCCTGATATACAGCTGCCTACCCCCTTCGTAAGTGCAGGTCCTAAATGAGCTTTTTTCTCTGTTCCCTCACCACAATCCAGATTCTTTTGGGGAGTTACCAGTACAGTAACCATACCAGGAAGTACTTAATTTATTAAGCTACTGCTTTTCTTAATCTCAGTGGAGATATTTACTGATAAACAGCTACCTACGCAGCATGTTCATGTCGTTCCTAAATGAGCTTTTATCTCTCTCCCCTCACCACAAATCAGATTCTTCTGAGGAGTTCCCAGTACATTATCCTTTCCCCTGTGTAATTACCTTAACAAGCTCCAGCTGTTTTTATTCTCAGAAGGATACTCCCTGATATACAGCTGCCTACCCCCTTCGTAAGTGCAGGTCCTAAATGAGCTTTTTTCTCTGTTCCCTCACCACAATCCAGATTCTTTTGGGGAGTTACCAGTACAGTAACCATACCAGGAAGTACTTAATTTATTAAGCTACTGCTTTTCTTAATCTCAGTGGAGATATTTACTGATAAACAGCTACCTACGCAGCATGTTCATGTCGTTCCTAAATGAGCTTTTATCTCTCTCCCCTCACCACAAATCAGATTCTTCTGAGGAGTTCCCAGTACATTATCCTTTCCCCTGTGTAATTACCTTAACAAGCTCCAGCTGTTTTTATTCTCAGAAGGATACTCCCTGATATACAGCTGCCTACCCCCTTCGTAAGTGCAGGTCCTAAATGAGCTTTTTTCTCTGTTCCCTCACCACAATCCAGATTTTTTGGGGAGTTACCAGTACAGTAACCATACCAGGAAGTACTTAATTTATTAAGCTACTGCTTTTCTTAATCTCAGTGGAGATATTTACTGATAAACAGCTACCTACGCAGCATGTTCATGTCGTTCCTAAATGAGCTTTTATCTCTCTCCCCTCACCACAAATCAGATTCTTCTGAGGAGTTCCCAGTACATTATCCTTTCCCCTGTGTAATTACCTTAACAAGCTCCAGCTGTTTTTATTCTCAGAATTTACTCCCTGATATACAGCTGCCTACCCCCTTCGTAAGTGCAGGTCCTAAATGAGCTTTTTTCTCTGTTCCCTCACCACAATCCAGATTCTTTTGGGGAGTTACCAGTACAGTAACCATACCAGGAAGTACTTAATTTATTAAGCTACTGCTTTTCTTAATCTCAGTGGAGATATTTACTGATAAACAGCTACCTACGCAGCATGTTCATGTCGTTCCTAAATGAGCTTTTATCTCTCTCCCCTCACCACAAATCAGATTCTTCTGAGGAGTTCCCAGTACATTATCCTTTCCCCTGTGTAATTACCTTAACAAGCTCCAGCTGTTTTTATTCTCAGAAGATACTCCCTGATATACAGCTGCCTACCCCCTTCGTAAGTGCAGGTCCTAAATGAGCTTTTTTCTCTGTTCCCTCACCACAATCCAGATTCTTTTGGGGAGTTACCAGTACAGTAACCATACCAGGAAGTACTTAATTTATTAAGCTACTGCTTTTCTTAATCTCAGTGGAGATATTTACTGATAAACAGCTACCTACGCAGCATGTTCATGTCGTTCCTAAATGAGCTTTTATCTCTCTCCCCTCACCACAAATCAGATTCTTCTGAGGAGTTCCCAGTACATTATCCTTTCCCCTGTGTAATTACCTTAACAAGCTCCAGCTGTTTTTATTCTCAGAAGATACTCCCTGATATACAGCTGCCTACCCCCTTCGTAAGTGCAGGTCCTAAATGAGCTTTTTTCTCTGTTCCCTCACCACAATCCAGATTCTTTTGGGGAGTTACCAGTACAGTAACCATACCAGGAAGTACTTAATTTATTAAGCTACTGCTTTTCTTAATCTCAGTGGAGATATTTACTGATAAACAGCTACCTACGCAGCATGTTCATGTCGTTCCTAAATGAGCTTTTATCTCTCTCCCCTCACCACAAATCAGATTCTTCTGAGGAGTTCCCAGTACATTATCCTTTCCCCTGTGTAATTACCTTAACAAGCTCCAGCTGTTTTTATTCTCAGAAGGATACTCCCTGATATACAGCTGCCTACCCCCTTCGTAAGTGCAGGTCCTAAATGAGCTTTTTTCTCTGTTCCCTCACCACAATCCAGATTCTTTTGGGGAGTTACCAGTACAGTAACCATACCAGGAAGTACTTAATTTATTAAGCTACTGCTTTTCTTAATCTCAGTGGAGATATTTACTGATAAACAGCTACCTACGCAGCATGTTCATGTCGTTCCTAAATGAGCTTTTATCTCTCTCCCCTCACCACAAATCAGATTCTTCTGAGGAGTTCCCAGTACATTATCCTTTCCCCTGTGTAATTACCTTAACAAGCTCCAGCTGTTTTTATTCTCAGAAGGATACTCCCTGATATACAGCTGCCTACCCCCTTCGTAAGTGCAGGTCCTAAATGAGCTTTTTTCTCTGTTCCCTCACCACAATCCAGATTCTTTTGGGGAGTTACCAGTACAGTAACCATACCAGGAAGTACTTAATTTATTAAGCTACTGCTTTTCTTAATCTCAGTGGAGATATTTACTGATAAACAGCTACCTACGCAGCATGTTCATGTCGTTCCTAAATGAGCTTTTATCTCTCTCCCCTCACCACAAATCAGATTCTTCTGAGGAGTTCCCAGTACATTATCCTTTCCCCTGTGTAATTACCTTAACAAGCTCCAGCTGTTTTTATTCTCAGAAGATACTCCCTGATATACAGCTGCCTACCCCCTTCGTAAGTGCAGGTCCTAAATGAGCTTTTTTCTCTGTTCCCTCACCACAATCCAGATTCTTTTGGGGAGTTACCAGTACAGTAACCATACCAGGAAGTACTTAATTTATTAAGCTACTGCTTTTCTTAATCTCAGTGGAGATATTTACTGATAAACAGCTACCTACGCAGCATGTTCATGTCGTTCCTAAATGAGCTTTTATCTCTCTCCCCTCACCACAAATCAGATTCTTCTGAGGAGTTCCCAGTACATTATCCTTTCCCCTGTGTAATTACCTTAACAAGCTCCAGCTGTTTTTATTCTCAGAAGATACTCCCTGATATACAGCTGCCTACCCCCTTCGTAAGTGCAGGTCCTAAATGAGCTTTTTTCTCTGTTCCCTCACCACAATCCAGATTCTTTTGGGGAGTTACCAGTACAGTAACCATACCAGGAAGTACTTAATTTATTAAGCTACTGCTTTTCTTAATCTCAGTGGAGATATTTACTGATAAACAGCTACCTACGCAGCATGTTCATGTCGTTCCTAAATGAGCTTTTATCTCTCTCCCCTCACCACAAATCAGATTCTTCTGAGGAGTTCCCAGTACATTATCCTTTCCCCTGTGTAATTACCTTAACAAGCTCCAGCTGTTTTTATTCTCAGAAGATACTCCCTGATATACAGCTGCCTACCCCCTTCGTAAGTGCAGGTCCTAAATGAGCTTTTTTCTCTGTTCCCTCACCACAATCCAGATTCTTTTGGGGAGTTACCAGTACAGTAACCATACCAGGAAGTACTTAATTTATTAAGCTACTGCTTTTCTTAATCTCAGTGGAGATATTTACTGATAAACAGCTACCTACGCAGCATGTTCATGTCGTTCCTAAATGAGCTTTTATCTCTCTCCCCTCACCACAAATCAGATTCTTCTGAGGAGTTCCCAGTACATTATCCTTTCCCCTGTGTAATTACCTTAACAAGCTCCAGCTGTTTTTATTCTCAGAAGGATACTCCCTGATATACAGCTGCCTACCCCCTTCGTAAGTGCAGGTCCTAAATGAGCTTTTTTCTCTGTTCCCTCACCACAATCCAGATTCTTTTGGGGAGTTACCAGTACAGTAACCATACCAGGAAGTACTTAATTTATTAAGCTACTGCTTTTCTTAATCTCAGTGGAGATATTTACTGATAAACAGCTACCTACGCAGCATGTTCATGTCGTTCCTAAATGAGCTTTTATCTCTCTCCCCTCACCACAAATCAGATTCTTCTGAGGAGTTCCCAGTACATTATCCTTTCCCCTGTGTAATTACCTTAACAAGCTCCAGCTGTTTTTATTCTCAGAAGGATACTCCCTGATATACAGCTGCCTACCCCCTTCGTAAGTGCAGGTCCTAAATGAGCTTTTTTCTCTGTTCCCTCACCACAATCCAGATTCTTTTGGGGAGTTACCAGTACAGTAACCATACCAGGAAGTACTTAATTTATTAAGCTACTGCTTTTCTTAATCTCAGTGGAGATATTTACTGATAAACAGCTACCTACGCAGCATGTTCATGTCGTTCCTAAATGAGCTTTTATCTCTCTCCCCTCACCACAAATCAGATTCTTCTGAGGAGTTCCCAGTACATTATCCTTTCCCCTGTGTAATTACCTTAACAAGCTCCAGCTGTTTTTATTCTCAGAATTTACTCCCTGATATACAGCTGCCTACCCCCTTCGTAAGTGCAGGTCCTAAATGAGCTTTTTTCTCTGTTCCCTCACCACAATCCAGATTCTTTTGGGGAGTTACCAGTACAGTAACCATACCAGGAAGTACTTAATTTATTAAGCTACTGCTTTTCTTAATCTCAGTGGAGATATTTACTGATAAACAGCTACCTACGCAGCATGTTCATGTCGTTCCTAAATGAGCTTTTATCTCTCTCCCCTCACCACAAATCAGATTCTTCTGAGGAGTTCCCAGTACATTATCCTTTCCCCTGTGTAATTACCTTAACAAGCTCCAGCTGTTTTTATTCTCAGAAGATACTCCCTGATATACAGCTGCCTACCCCCTTCGTAAGTGCAGGTCCTAAATGAGCTTTTTTCTCTGTTCCCTCACCACAATCCAGATTCTTTTGGGGAGTTACCAGTACAGTAACCATACCAGGAAGTACTTAATTTATTAAGCTACTGCTTTTCTTAATCTCAGTGGAGATATTTACTGATAAACAGCTACCTACGCAGCATGTTCATGTCGTTCCTAAATGAGCTTTTATCTCTCTCCCCTCACCACAAATCAGATTCTTCTGAGGAGTTCCCAGTACATTATCCTTTCCCCTGTGTAATTACCTTAACAAGCTCCAGCTGTTTTTATTCTCAGAATTTACTCCCTGATATACAGCTGCCTACCCCCTTCGTAAGTGCAGGTCCTAAATGAGCTTTTTTCTCTGTTCCCTCACCACAATCCAGATTCTTTTGGGGAGTTACCAGTACAGTAACCATACCAGGAAGTACTTAATTTATTAAGCTACTGCTTTTCTTAATCTCAGTGGAGATATTTACTGATAAACAGCTACCTACGCAGCATGTTCATGTCGTTCCTAAATGAGCTTTTATCTCTCTCCCCTCACCACAAATCAGATTCTTCTGAGGAGTTCCCAGTACATTATCCTTTCCCCTGTGTAATTACCTTAACAAGCTCCAGCTGTTTTTATTCTCAGAAGGTTTACTCCCTGATATACAGCTGCCTACCCCCTTCGTAAGTGCAGGTCCTAAATGAGCTTTTTTCTCTGTTCCCTCACCACAATCCAGATTCTTTTGGGGAGTTACCAGTACAGTAACCATACCAGGAAGTACTTAATTTATTAAGCTACTGCTTTTCTTAATCTCAGTGGAGATATTTACTGATAAACAGCTACCTACGCAGCATGTTCATGTCGTTCCTAAATGAGCTTTTATCTCTCTCCCCTCACCACAAATCAGATTCTTCTGAGGAGTTCCCAGTACATTATCCTTTCCCCTGTGTAATTACCTTAACAAGCTCCAGCTGTTTTTATTCTCAGAAGGTTTACTCCCTGATATACAGCTGCCTACCCCCTTCGTAAGTGCAGGTCCTAAATGAGCTTTTTTCTCTGTTCCCTCACCACAATCCAGATTCTTTTGGGGAGTTACCAGTACAGTAACCATACCAGGAAGTACTTAATTTATTAAGCTACTGCTTTTCTTAATCTCAGTGGAGATATTTACTGATAAACAGCTACCTACGCAGCATGTTCATGTCGTTCCTAAATGAGCTTTTATCTCTCTCCCCTCACCACAAATCAGATTCTTCTGAGGAGTTCCCAGTACATTATCCTTTCCCCTGTGTAATTACCTTAACAAGCTCCAGCTGTTTTTATTCTCAGAAGGTTTACTCCCTGATATACAGCTGCCTACCCCCTTCGTAAGTGCAGGTCCTAAATGAGCTTTTTTCTCTGTTCCCTCACCACAATCCAGATTCTTTTGGGGAGTTACCAGTACAGTAACCATACCAGGAAGTACTTAATTTATTAAGCTACTGCTTTTCTTAATCTCAGTGGAGATATTTACTGATAAACAGCTACCTACGCAGCATGTTCATGTCGTTCCTAAATGAGCTTTTATCTCTCTCCCCTCACCACAAATCAGATTCTTCTGAGGAGTTCCCAGTACATTATCCTTTCCCCTGTGTAATTACCTTAACAAGCTCCAGCTGTTTTTATTCTCAGAATTTACTCCCTGATATACAGCTGCCTACCCCCTTCGTAAGTGCAGGTCCTAAATGAGCTTTTTTCTCTGTTCCCTCACCACAATCCAGATTCTTTTGGGGAGTTACCAGTACAGTAACCATACCAGGAAGTACTTAATTTATTAAGCTACTGCTTTTCTTAATCTCAGTGGAGATATTTACTGATAAACAGCTACCTACGCAGCATGTTCATGTCGTTCCTAAATGAGCTTTTATCTCTCTCCCCTCACCACAAATCAGATTCTTCTGAGGAGTTCCCAGTACATTATCCTTTCCCCTGTGTAATTACCTTAACAAGCTCCAGCTGTTTTTATTCTCAGAAGGTTTACTCCCTGATATACAGCTGCCTACCCCCTTCGTAAGTGCAGGTCCTAAATGAGCTTTTTTCTCTGTTCCCTCACCACAATCCAGATTCTTTTGGGGAGTTACCAGTACAGTAACCATACCAGGAAGTACTTAATTTATTAAGCTACTGCTTTTCTTAATCTCAGTGGAGATATTTACTGATAAACAGCTACCTACGCAGCATGTTCATGTCGTTCCTAAATGAGCTTTTATCTCTCTCCCCTCACCACAAATCAGATTCTTCTGAGGAGTTCCCAGTACATTATCCTTTCCCCTGTGTAATTACCTTAACAAGCTCCAGCTGTTTTTATTCTCAGAAGGTTTACTCCCTGATATACAGCTGCCTACCCCCTTCGTAAGTGCAGGTCCTAAATGAGCTTTTTTCTCTGTTCCCTCACCACAATCCAGATTCTTTTGGGGAGTTACCAGTACAGTAACCATACCAGGAAGTACTTAATTTATTAAGCTACTGCTTTTCTTAATCTCAGTGGAGATATTTACTGATAAACAGCTACCTACGCAGCATGTTCATGTCGTTCCTAAATGAGCTTTTATCTCTCTCCCCTCACCACAAATCAGATTCTTCTGAGGAGTTCCCAGTACATTATCCTTTCCCCTGTGTAATTACCTTAACAAGCTCCAGCTGTTTTTATTCTCAGAAGGTTTACTCCCTGATATACAGCTGCCTACCCCCTTCGTAAGTGCAGGTCCTAAATGAGCTTTTTTCTCTGTTCCCTCACCACAATCCAGATTCTTTTGGGGAGTTACCAGTACAGTAACCATACCAGGAAGTACTTAATTTATTAAGCTACTGCTTTTCTTAATCTCAGTGGAGATATTTACTGATAAACAGCTACCTACGCAGCATGTTCATGTCGTTCCTAAATGAGCTTTTATCTCTCTCCCCTCACCACAAATCAGATTCTTCTGAGGAGTTCCCAGTACATTATCCTTTCCCCTGTGTAATTACCTTAACAAGCTCCAGCTGTTTTTATTCTCAGAAGGTTTACTCCCTGATATACAGCTGCCTACCCCCTTCGTAAGTGCAGGTCCTAAATGAGCTTTTTTCTCTGTTCCCTCACCACAATCCAGATTCTTTTGGGGAGTTACCAGTACAGTAACCATACCAGGAAGTACTTAATTTATTAAGCTACTGCTTTTCTTAATCTCAGTGGAGATATTTACTGATAAACAGCTACCTACGCAGCATGTTCATGTCGTTCCTAAATGAGCTTTTATCTCTCTCCCCTCACCACAAATCAGATTCTTCTGAGGAGTTCCCAGTACATTATCCTTTCCCCTGTGTAATTACCTTAACAAGCTCCAGCTGTTTTTATTCTCAGAAGGTTTACTCCCTGATATACAGCTGCCTACCCCCTTCGTAAGTGCAGGTCCTAAATGAGCTTTTTTCTCTGTTCCCTCACCACAATCCAGATTCTTTTGGGGAGTTACCAGTACAGTAACCATACCAGGAAGTACTTAATTTATTAAGCTACTGCTTTTCTTAATCTCAGTGGAGATATTTACTGATAAACAGCTACCTACGCAGCATGTTCATGTCGTTCCTAAATGAGCTTTTATCTCTCTCCCCTCACCACAAATCAGATTCTTCTGAGGAGTTCCCAGTACATTATCCTTTCCCCTGTGTAATTACCTTAACAAGCTCCAGCTGTTTTTATTCTCAGAAGGTTTACTCCCTGATATACAGCTGCCTACCCCCTTCGTAAGTGCAGGTCCTAAATGAGCTTTTTTCTCTGTTCCCTCACCACAATCCAGATTCTTTTGGGGAGTTACCAGTACAGTACCATACCAGGAAGTACTTAATTTATTAAGCTACTGCTTTTCTTAATCTCAGTGGAGATATTTACTGATAAACAGCTACCTACGCAGCATGTTCATGTCGTTCCTAAATGAGCTTTTATCTCTCTCCCCTCACCACAAATCAGATTCTTCTGAGGAGTTCCCAGTACATTATCCTTTCCCCTGTGTAATTACCTTAACAAGCTCCAGCTGTTTTTATTCTCAGAAGGTTTACTCCCTGATATACAGCTGCCTACCCCCTTCGTAAGTGCAGGTCCTAAATGAGCTTTTTTCTCTGTTCCCTCACCACAATCCAGATTCTTTTGGGGAGTTACCAGTACAGTAACCATACCAGGAAGTACTTAATTTATTAAGCTACTGCTTTTCTTAATCTCAGTGGAGATATTTACTGATAAACAGCTACCTACGCAGCATGTTCATGTCGTTCCTAAATGAGCTTTTATCTCTCTCCCCTCACCACAAATCAGATTCTTCTGAGGAGTTCCCAGTACATTATCCTTTCCCCTGTGTAATTACCTTAACAAGCTCCAGCTGTTTTTATTCTCAGAAGGTTTACTCCCTGATATACAGCTGCCTGCCCCCTTCGTAAGTGCAGGTCCTAAATGAGCTTTTTTCTCTGTTCCCTCACCACAATCCAGATTCTTTTGGGGAGTTACCAGTACAGTACCATACCAGGAAGTACTTAATTTATTAAGCTACTGCTTTTCTTAATCTCAGTGGAGATATTTACTGATAAACAGCTACCTACGCAGCATGTTCATGTCGTTCCTAAATGAGCTTTTATCTCTCTCCCCTCACCACAAATCAGATTCTTCTGAGGAGTTCCCAGTACATTATCCTTTCCCCTGTGTAATTACCTTAACAAGCTCCAGCTGTTTTTATTCTCAGAAGGTTTACTCCCTGATATACAGCTGCCTACCCCCTTCGTAAGTGCAGGTCCTAAATGAGCTTTTTTCTCTGTTCCCTCACCACAATCCAGATTCTTTTGGGGAGTTACCAGTACAGTAACCATACCAGGAAGTACTTAATTTATTAAGCTACTGCTTTTCTTAATCTCAGTGGAGATATTTACTGATAAACAGCTACCTACGCAGCATGTTCATGTCGTTCCTAAATGAGCTTTTATCTCTCTCCCCTCACCACAAATCAGATTCTTCTGAGGAGTTCCCAGTACATTATCCTTTCCCCTGTGTAATTACCTTAACAAGCTCCAGCTGTTTTTATTCTCAGAAGGTTTACTCCCTGATATACAGCTGCCTACCCCCTTCGTAAGTGCAGGTCCTAAATGAGCTTTTTTCTCTGTTCCCTCACCACAATCCAGATTCTTTTGGGGAGTTACCAGTACAGTAACCATACCAGGAAGTACTTAATTTATTAAGCTACTGCTTTTCTTAATCTCAGTGGAGATATTTACTGATAAACAGCTACCTACGCAGCATGTTCATGTCGTTCCTAAATGAGCTTTTATCTCTCTCCCCTCACCACAAATCAGATTCTTCTGAGGAGTTCCCAGTACATTATCCTTTCCCCTGTGTAATTACCTTAACAAGCTCCAGCTGTTTTTATTCTCAGAAGGTTTACTCCCTGATATACAGCTGCCTACCCCCTTCGTAAGTGCAGGTCCTAAATGAGCTTTTTTCTCTGTTCCCTCACCACAATCCAGATTCTTTTGGGGAGTTACCAGTACAGTAACCATACCAGGAAGTACTTAATTTATTAAGCTACTGCTTTTCTTAATCTCAGTGGAGATATTTACTGATAAACAGCTACCTACGCAGCATGTTCATGTCGTTCCTAAATGAGCTTTTATCTCTCTCCCCTCACCACAAATCAGATTCTTCTGAGGAGTTCCCAGTACATTATCCTTTCCCCTGTGTAATTACCTTAACAAGCTCCAGCTGTTTTTATTCTCAGAAGGTTTACTCCCTGATATACAGCTGCCTACCCCCTTCGTAAGTGCAGGTCCTAAATGAGCTTTTTTCTCTGTTCCCTCACCACAATCCAGATTCTTTTGGGGAGTTACCAGTACAGTAACCATACCAGGAAGTACTTAATTTATTAAGCTACTGCTTTTCTTAATCTCAGTGGAGATATTTACTGATAAACAGCTACCTACGCAGCATGTTCATGTCGTTCCTAAATGAGCTTTTATCTCTCTCCCCTCACCACAAATCAGATTCTTCTGAGGAGTTCCCAGTACATTATCCTTTCCCCTGTGTAATTACCTTAACAAGCTCCAGCTGTTTTTATTCTCAGAAGGTTTACTCCCTGATATACAGCTGCCTGCCCCCTTCGTAAGTGCAGGTCCTAAATGAGCTTTTTTCTCTGTTCCCTCACCACAATCCAGATTCTTTTGGGGAGTTACCAGTACAGTACCATACCAGGAAGTACTTAATTTATTAAGCTACTGCTTTTCTTAATCTCAGTGGAGATATTTACTGATAAACAGCTACCTACGCAGCATGTTCATGTCGTTCCTAAATGAGCTTTTATCTCTCTCCCCTCACCACAAATCAGATTCTTCTGAGGAGTTCCCAGTACATTATCCTTTCCCCTGTGTAATTACCTTAACAAGCTCCAGCTGTTTTTATTCTCAGAAGGTTTACTCCCTGATATACAGCTGCCTACCCCCTTCGTAAGTGCAGGTCCTAAATGAGCTTTTTTCTCTGTTCCCTCACCACAATCCAGATTCTTTTGGGGAGTTACCAGTACAGTAACCATACCAGGAAGTACTTAATTTATTAAGCTACTGCTTTTCTTAATCTCAGTGGAGATATTTACTGATAAACAGCTACCTACGCAGCATGTTCATGTCGTTCCTAAATGAGCTTTTATCTCTCTCCCCTCACCACAAATCAGATTCTTCTGAGGAGTTCCCAGTACATTATCCTTTCCCCTGTGTAATTACCTTAACAAGCTCCAGCTGTTTTTATTCTCAGAAGGTTTACTCCCTGATATACAGCTGCCTACCCCCTTCGTAAGTGCAGGTCCTAAATGAGCTTTTTTCTCTGTTCCCTCACCACAATCCAGATTCTTTTGGGGAGTTACCAGTACAGTAACCATACCAGGAAGTACTTAATTTATTAAGCTACTGCTTTTCTTAATCTCAGTGGAGATATTTACTGATAAACAGCTACCTACGCAGCATGTTCATGTCGTTCCTAAATGAGCTTTTATCTCTCTCCCCTCACCACAAATCAGATTCTTCTGAGGAGTTCCCAGTACATTATCCTTTCCCCTGTGTAATTACCTTAACAAGCTCCAGCTGTTTTTATTCTCAGAAGGTTTACTCCCTGATATACAGCTGCCTACCCCCTTCGTAAGTGCAGGTCCTAAATGAGCTTTTTTCTCTGTTCCCTCACCACAATCCAGATTCTTTTGGGGAGTTACCAGTACAGTAACCATACCAGGAAGTACTTAATTTATTAAGCTACTGCTTTTCTTAATCTCAGTGGAGATATTTACTGATAAACAGCTACCTACGCAGCATGTTCATGTCGTTCCTAAATGAGCTTTTATCTCTCTCCCCTCACCACAAATCAGATTCTTCTGAGGAGTTCCCAGTACATTATCCTTTCCCCTGTGTAATTACCTTAACAAGCTCCAGCTGTTTTTATTCTCAGAAGGTTTACTCCCTGATATACAGCTGCCTACCCCCTTCGTAAGTGCAGGTCCTAAATGAGCTTTTTTCTCTGTTCCCTCACCACAATCCAGATTCTTTTGGGGAGTTACCAGTACAGTAACCATACCAGGAAGTACTTAATTTATTAAGCTACTGCTTTTCTTAATCTCAGTGGAGATATTTACTGATAAACAGCTACCTACGCAGCATGTTCATGTCGTTCCTAAATGAGCTTTTATCTCTCTCCCCTCACCACAAATCAGATTCTTCTGAGGAGTTCCCAGTACATTATCCTTTCCCCTGTGTAATTACCTTAACAAGCTCCAGCTGTTTTTATTCTCAGAAGGTTTACTCCCTGATATACAGCTGCCTACCCCCTTCGTAAGTGCAGGTCCTAAATGAGCTTTTTTCTCTGTTCCCTCACCACAATCCAGATTCTTTTGGGGAGTTACCAGTACAGTACCATACCAGGAAGTACTTAATTTATTAAGCTACTGCTTTTCTTAATCTCAGTGGAGATATTTACTGATAAACAGCTACCTACGCAGCATGTTCATGTCGTTCCTAAATGAGCTTTTATCTCTCTCCCCTCACCACAAATCAGATTCTTCTGAGGAGTTCCCAGTACATTATCCTTTCCCCTGTGTAATTACCTTAACAAGCTCCAGCTGTTTTTATTCTCAGAAGGTTTACTCCCTGATATACAGCTGCCTACCCCCTTCGTAAGTGCAGGTCCTAAATGAGCTTTTTTCTCTGTTCCCTCACCACAATCCAGATTCTTTTGGGGAGTTACCAGTACAGTAACCATACCAGGAAGTACTTAATTTATTAAGCTACTGCTTTTCTTAATCTCAGTGGAGATATTTACTGATAAACAGCTACCTACGCAGCATGTTCATGTCGTTCCTAAATGAGCTTTTATCTCTCTCCCCTCACCACAAATCAGATTCTTCTGAGGAGTTCCCAGTACATTATCCTTTCCCCTGTGTAATTACCTTAACAAGCTCCAGCTGTTTTTATTCTCAGAAGGTTTACTCCCTGATATACAGCTGCCTACCCCCTTCGTAAGTGCAGGTCCTAAATGAGCTTTTTTCTCTGTTCCCTCACCACAATCCAGATTCTTTTGGGGAGTTACCAGTACAGTAACCATACCAGGAAGTACTTAATTTATTAAGCTACTGCTTTTCTTAATCTCAGTGGAGATATTTACTGATAAACAGCTACCTACGCAGCATGTTCATGTCGTTCCTAAATGAGCTTTTATCTCTCTCCCCTCACCACAAATCAGATTCTTCTGAGGAGTTCCCAGTACATTATCCTTTCCCCTGTGTAATTACCTTAACAAGCTCCAGCTGTTTTTATTCTCAGAAGGTTTACTCCCTGATATACAGCTGCCTACCCCCTTCGTAAGTGCAGGTCCTAAATGAGCTTTTTTCTCTGTTCCCTCACCACAATCCAGATTCTTTTGGGGAGTTACCAGTACAGTAACCATACCAGGAAGTACTTAATTTATTAAGCTACTGCTTTTCTTAATCTCAGTGGAGATATTTACTGATAAACAGCTACCTACGCAGCATGTTCATGTCGTTCCTAAATGAGCTTTTATCTCTCTCCCCTCACCACAAATCAGATTCTTCTGAGGAGTTCCCAGTACATTATCCTTTCCCCTGTGTAATTACCTTAACAAGCTCCAGCTGTTTTTATTCTCAGAAGGTTTACTCCCTGATATACAGCTGCCTACCCCCTTCGTAAGTGCAGGTCCTAAATGAGCTTTTTTCTCTGTTCCCTCACCACAATCCAGATTCTTTTGGGGAGTTACCAGTACAGTACCATACCAGGAAGTACTTAATTTATTAAGCTACTGCTTTTCTTAATCTCAGTGGAGATATTTACTGATAAACAGCTACCTACGCAGCATGTTCATGTCGTTCCTAAATGAGCTTTTATCTCTCTCCCCTCACCACAAATCAGATTCTTCTGAGGAGTTCCCAGTACATTATCCTTTCCCCTGTGTAATTACCTTAACAAGCTCCAGCTGTTTTTATTCTCAGAAGGTTTACTCCCTGATATACAGCTGCCTACCCCCTTCGTAAGTGCAGGTCCTAAATGAGCTTTTTTCTCTGTTCCCTCACCACAATCCAGATTCTTTTGGGGAGTTACCAGTACAGTAACCATACCAGGAAGTACTTAATTTATTAAGCTACTGCTTTTCTTAATCTCAGTGGAGATATTTACTGATAAACAGCTACCTACGCAGCATGTTCATGTCGTTCCTAAATGAGCTTTTATCTCTCTCCCCTCACCACAAATCAGATTCTTCTGAGGAGTTCCCAGTACATTATCCTTTCCCCTGTGTAATTACCTTAACAAGCTCCAGCTGTTTTTATTCTCAGAAGGTTTACTCCCTGATATACAGCTGCCTACCCCCTTCGTAAGTGCAGGTCCTAAATGAGCTTTTTTCTCTGTTCCCTCACCACAATCCAGATTCTTTTGGGGAGTTACCAGTACAGTACCATACCAGGAAGTACTTAATTTATTAAGCTACTGCTTTTCTTAATCTCAGTGGAGATATTTACTGATAAACAGCTACCTACGCAGCATGTTCATGTCGTTCCTAAATGAGCTTTTATCTCTCTCCCCTCACCACAAATCAGATTCTTCTGAGGAGTTCCCAGTACATTATCCTTTCCCCTGTGTAATTACCTTAACAAGCTCCAGCTGTTTTTATTCTCAGAAGGTTTACTCCCTGATATACAGCTGCCTACCCCCTTCGTAAGTGCAGGTCCTAAATGAGCTTTTTTCTCTGTTCCCTCACCACAATCCAGATTCTTTTGGGGAGTTACCAGTACAGTACCATACCAGGAAGTACTTAATTTATTAAGCTACTGCTTTTCTTAATCTCAGTGGAGATATTTACTGATAAACAGCTACCTACGCAGCATGTTCATGTCGTTCCTAAATGAGCTTTTATCTCTCTCCCCTCACCACAAATCAGATTCTTCTGAGGAGTTCCCAGTACATTATCCTTTCCCCTGTGTAATTACCTTAACAAGCTCCAGCTGTTTTTATTCTCAGAAGGTTTACTCCCTGATATACAGCTGCCTACCCCCTTCGTAAGTGCAGGTCCTAAATGAGCTTTTTTCTCTGTTCCCTCACCACAATCCAGATTCTTTTGGGGAGTTACCAGTACAGTAACCATACCAGGAAGTACTTAATTTATTAAGCTACTGCTTTTCTTAATCTCAGTGGAGATATTTACTGATAAACAGCTACCTACGCAGCATGTTCATGTCGTTCCTAAATGAGCTTTTATCTCTCTCCCCTCACCACAAATCAGATTCTTCTGAGGAGTTCCCAGTACATTATCCTTTCCCCTGTGTAATTACCTTAACAAGCTCCAGCTGTTTTTATTCTCAGAAGGTTTACTCCCTGATATACAGCTGCCTGCCCCCTTCGTAAGTGCAGGTCCTAAATGAGCTTTTTTCTCTGTTCCCTCACCACAATCCAGATTCTTTTGGGGAGTTACCAGTACAGTACCATACCAGGAAGTACTTAATTTATTAAGCTACTGCTTTTCTTAATCTCAGTGGAGATATTTACTGATAAACAGCTACCTACGCAGCATGTTCATGTCGTTCCTAAATGAGCTTTTATCTCTCTCCCCTCACCACAAATCAGATTCTTCTGAGGAGTTCCCAGTACATTATCCTTTCCCCTGTGTAATTACCTTAACAAGCTCCAGCTGTTTTTATTCTCAGAAGGTTTACTCCCTGATATACAGCTGCCTACCCCCTTCGTAAGTGCAGGTCCTAAATGAGCTTTTTTCTCTGTTCCCTCACCACAATCCAGATTCTTTTGGGGAGTTACCAGTACAGTATCCATACCAGGAAGTACTTAATTTATTAAGCTACTGCTTTTCTTAATCTCAGTGGAGATATTTACTGATAAACAGCTACCTACGCAGCATGTTCATGTCGTTCCTAAATGAGCTTTTATCTCTCTCCCCTCACCACAAATCAGATTCTTCTGAGGAGTTCCCAGTACATTATCCTTTCCCCTGTGTAATTACCTTAACAAGCTCCAGCTGTTTTTATTCTCAGAAGGTTTACTCCCTGATATACAGCTGCCTGCCCCCTTCGTAAGTGCAGGTCCTAAATGAGCTTTTTTCTCTGTTCCCTCACCACAATCCAGATTCTTTTGGGGAGTTACCAGTACAGTACCATACCAGGAAGTACTTAATTTATTAAGCTACTGCTTTTCTTAATCTCAGTGGAGATATTTACTGATAAACAGCTACCTACGCAGCATGTTCATGTCGTTCCTAAATGAGCTTTTATCTCTCTCCCCTCACCACAAATCAGATTCTTCTGAGGAGTTCCCAGTACATTATCCTTTCCCCTGTGTAATTACCTTAACAAGCTCCAGCTGTTTTTATTCTCAGAAGGTTTACTCCCTGATATACAGCTGCCTGCCCCCTTCGTAAGTGCAGGTCCTAAATGAGCTTTTTTCTCTGTTCCCTCACCACAATCCAGATTCTTTTGGGGAGTTACCAGTACAGTACCATACCAGGAAGTACTTAATTTATTAAGCTACTGCTTTTCTTAATCTCAGTGGAGATATTTACTGATAAACAGCTACCTACGCAGCATGTTCATGTCGTTCCTAAATGAGCTTTTATCTCTCTCCCCTCACCACAAATCAGATTCTTCTGAGGAGTTCCCAGTACATTATCCTTTCCCCTGTGTAATTACCTTAACAAGCTCCAGCTGTTTTTATTCTCAGAAGGTTTACTCCCTGATATACAGCTGCCTGCCCCCTTCGTAAGTGCAGGTCCTAAATGAGCTTTTTTCTCTGTTCCCTCACCACAATCCAGATTCTTTTGGGGAGTTACCAGTACAGTACCATACCAGGAAGTACTTAATTTATTAAGCTACTGCTTTTCTTAATCTCAGTGGAGATATTTACTGATAAACAGCTACCTACGCAGCATGTTCATGTCGTTCCTAAATGAGCTTTTATCTCTCTCCCCTCACCACAAATCAGATTCTTCTGAGGAGTTCCCAGTACATTATCCTTTCCCCTGTGTAATTACCTTAACAAGCTCCAGCTGTTTTTATTCTCAGAAGGTTTACTCCCTGATATACAGCTGCCTGCCCCCTTCGTAAGTGCAGGTCCTAAATGAGCTTTTTTCTCTGTTCCCTCACCACAATCCAGATTCTTTTGGGGAGTTACCAGTACAGTACCATACCAGGAAGTACTTAATTTATTAAGCTACTGCTTTTCTTAATCTCAGTGGAGATATTTACTGATAAACAGCTACCTACGCAGCATGTTCATGTCGTTCCTAAATGAGCTTTTATCTCTCTCCCCTCACCACAAATCAGATTCTTCTGAGGAGTTCCCAGTACATTATCCTTTCCCCTGTGTAATTACCTTAACAAGCTCCAGCTGTTTTTATTCTCAGAAGGTTTACTCCCTGATATACAGCTGCCTGCCCCCTTCGTAAGTGCAGGTCCTAAATGAGCTTTTTTCTCTGTTCCCTCACCACAATCCAGATTCTTTTGGGGAGTTACCAGTACAGTATCCATACCAGGAAGTACTTAATTTATTAAGCTACTGCTTTTCTTAATCTCAGTGGAGATATTTACTGATAAACAGCTACCTACGCAGCATGTTCATGTCGTTCCTAAATGAGCTTTTATCTCTCTCCCCTCACCACAAATCAGATTCTTCTGAGGAGTTCCCAGTACATTATCCTTTCCCCTGTGTAATTACCTTAACAAGCTCCAGCTGTTTTTATTCTCAGAAGGTTTACTCCCTGATATACAGCTGCCTGCCCCCTTCGTAAGTGCAGGTCCTAAATGAGCTTTTTTCTCTGTTCCCTCACCACAATCCAGATTCTTTTGGGGAGTTACCAGTACAGTACCATACCAGGAAGTACTTAATTTATTAAGCTACTGCTTTTCTTAATCTCAGTGGAGATATTTACTGATAAACAGCTACCTACGCAGCATGTTCATGTCGTTCCTAAATGAGCTTTTATCTCTCTCCCCTCACCACAAATCAGATTCTTCTGAGGAGTTCCCAGTACATTATCCTTTCCCCTGTGTAATTACCTTAACAAGCTCCAGCTGTTTTTATTCTCAGAAGGTTTACTCCCTGATATACAGCTGCCTGCCCCCTTCGTAAGTGCAGGTCCTAAATGAGCTTTTTTCTCTGTTCCCTCACCACAATCCAGATTCTTTTGGGGAGCTACCAGTACAGTACCATACCAGGAAGTACTTAATTTATTAAGCTACTGCTTTTCTTAATCTCAGTGGAGATATTTACTGATAAACAGCTACCTACGCAGCATGTTCATGTCGTTCCTAAATGAGCTTTTATCTCTCTCCCCTCACCACAAATCAGATTCTTCTGAGGAGTTCCCAGTACATTATCCTTTCCCCTGTGTAATTACCTTAACAAGCTCCAGCTGTTTTTATTCTCAGAAGGTTTACTCCCTGATATACAGCTGCCTGCCCCCTTCGTAAGTGCAGGTCCTAAATGAGCTTTTTTCTCTGTTCCCTCACCACAATCCAGATTCTTTTGGGGAGTTACCAGTGCAGTATCCATAGCAGGAAGTACTTAATTTATTAAGCTACTGCTTTTCTTAATCTCAGTGGAGATATTTACTGATAAACAGCTACCTACGCAGCATGTTCATGTCGTTCCTAAATGAGCTTTTATCTCTCTCCCCTCACCACAAATCAGATTCTTCTGAGGAGTTCCCAGTACATTATCCTTTCCCCTGTGTAATTACCTTAACAAGCTCCAGCTGTTTTTATTCTCAGAAGGTTTACTCCCTGATATACAGCTGCCTACCCCCTTCGTAAGTGCAGGTCCTAAATGAGCTTTTTTCTCTGTTCCCTCACCACAATCCAGATTCTTTTGGGGAGCTACCAGTACAGTAACCATACCAGGAAGTACTTAATTTATTAAGCTACTGCTTTTCTTAATCTCAGTGGAGATATTTACTGATAAACAGCTACCTACGCAGCATGTTCATGTCGTTCCTAAATGAGCTTTTATCTCTCTCCCCTCACCACAAATCAGATTCTTCTGAGGAGTTCCCAGTACATTATCCTTTCCCCTGTGTAATTACCTTAACAAGCTCCAGCTGTTTTTATTCTCAGAAGGTTTACTCCCTGATATACAGCTGCCTGCCCCCTTCGTAAGTGCAGGTCCTAAATGAGCTTTTTTCTCTGTTCCCTCACCACAATCCAGATTCTTTTGGGGAGTTACCAGTACAGTATCCATAGCAGGAAGTACTTAATTTATTAAGCTACTGCTTTTCTTAATCTCAGTGGAGATATTTACTGATAAACAGCTACCTACGCAGCATGTTCATGTCGTTCCTAAATGAGCTTTTATCTCTCTCCCCTCACCACAAATCAGATTCTTCTGAGGAGTTCCCAGTACATTATCCTTTCCCCTGTGTAATTACCTTAACAAGCTCCAGCTGTTTTTATTCTCAGAAGGTTTACTCCCTGATATACAGCTGCCTACCCCCTTCGTAAGTGCAGGTCCTAAATGAGCTTTTTTCTCTGTTCCCTCACCACAATCCAGATTCTTTTGGGGAGTTACCAGTACAGTATCCATACCAGGAAGTACTTAATTTATTAAGCTACTGCTTTTCTTAATCTCAGTGGAGATATTTACTGATAAACAGCTACCTACGCAGCATGTTCATGTCGTTCCTAAATGAGCTTTTATCTCTCTCCCCTCACCACAAATCAGATTCTTCTGAGGAGTTCCCAGTACATTATCCTTTCCCCTGTGTAATTACCTTAACAAGCTCCAGCTGTTTTTATTCTCAGAAGGTTTACTCCCTGATATACAGCTGCCTGCCCCCTTCGTAAGTGCAGGTCCTAAATGAGCTTTTTTCTCTGTTCCCTCACCACAATCCAGATTCTTTTGGGGAGCTACCAGTACAGTAACCATACCAGGAAGTACTTAATTTATTAAGCTACTGCTTTTCTTAATCTCAGTGGAGATATTTACTGATAAACAGCTACCTACGCAGCATGTTCATGTCGTTCCTAAATGAGCTTTTATCTCTCTCCCCTCACCACAAATCAGATTCTTCTGAGGAGTTCCCAGTACATTATCCTTTCCCCTGTGTAATTACCTTAACAAGCTCCAGCTGTTTTTATTCTCAGAAGGTTTACTCCCTGATATACAGCTGCCTGCCCCCTTCGTAAGTGCAGGTCCTAAATGAGCTTTTTTCTCTGTTCCCTCACCACAATCCAGATTCTTTTGGGGAGTTACCAGTACAGTATCCATAGCAGGAAGTACTTAATTTATTAAGCTACTGCTTTTCTTAATCTCAGTGGAGATATTTACTGATAAACAGCTACCTACGCAGCATGTTCATGTCGTTCCTAAATGAGCTTTTATCTCTCTCCCCTCACCACAAATCAGATTCTTCTGAGGAGTTCCCAGTACATTATCCTTTCCCCTGTGTAATTACCTTAACAAGCTCCAGCTGTTTTTATTCTCAGAAGGTTTACTCCCTGATATACAGCTGCCTACCCCCTTCGTAAGTGCAGGTCCTAAATGAGCTTTTTTCTCTGTTCCCTCACCACAATCCAGATTCTTTTGGGGAGCTACCAGTACAGTAACCATACCAGGAAGTACTTAATTTATTAAGCTACTGCTTTTCTTAATCTCAGTGGAGATATTTACTGATAAACAGCTACCTACGCAGCATGTTCATGTCGTTCCTAAATGAGCTTTTATCTCTCTCCCCTCACCACAAATCAGATTCTTCTGAGGAGTTCCCAGTACATTATCCTTTCCCCTGTGTAATTACCTTAACAAGCTCCAGCTGTTTTTATTCTCAGAAGGTTTACTCCCTGATATACAGCTGCCTGCCCCCTTCGTAAGTGCAGGTCCTAAATGAGCTTTTTTCTCTGTTCCCTCACCACAATCCAGATTCTTTTGGGGAGTTACCAGTACAGTATCCATAGCAGGAAGTACTTAATTTATTAAGCTACTGCTTTTCTTAATCTCAGTGGAGATATTTACTGATAAACAGCTACCTACGCAGCATGTTCATGTCGTTCCTAAATGAGCTTTTATCTCTCTCCCCTCACCACAAATCAGATTCTTCTGAGGAGTTCCCAGTACATTATCCTTTCCCCTGTGTAATTACCTTAACAAGCTCCAGCTGTTTTTATTCTCAGAAGGTTTACTCCCTGATATACAGCTGCCTGCCCCCTTCGTAAGTGCAGGTCCTAAATGAGCTTTTTTCTCTGTTCCCTCACCACAATCCAGATTCTTTTGGGGAGTTACCAGTGCAGTATCCATAGCAGGAAGTACTTAATTTATTAAGCTACTGCTTTTCTTAATCTCAGTGGAGATATTTACTGATAAACAGCTACCTACGCAGCATGTTCATGTCGTTCCTAAATGAGCTTTTATCTCTCTCCCCTCACCACAAATCAGATTCTTCTGAGGAGTTCCCAGTACATTATCCTTTCCCCTGTGTAATTACCTTAACAAGCTCCAGCTGTTTTTATTCTCAGAAGTTTACTCCCTGATGTACAGCTGCCTACCCCCTTCGTAAGTGCAGGTCCTAAATGAGCTTTTTTCTCTGTTCCCTCACCACAATCCAGATTCTTTTGGGGAGCTACCAGTACAGTAACCATACCAGGAAGTACTTAATTTATTAAGCTACTGCTTTTCTTAATCTCAGTGGAGATATTTACTGATAAACAGCTACCTACGCAGCATGTTCATGTCGTTCCTAAATGAGCTTTTATCTCTCTCCCCTCACCACAAATCAGATTCTTCTGAGGAGTTCCCAGTACATTATCCTTTCCCCTGTGTAATTACCTTAACAAGCTCCAGCTGTTTTTATTCTCAGAAGGTTTACTCCCTGATATACAGCTGCCTGCCCCCTTCGTAAGTGCAGGTCCTAAATGAGCTTTTTTCTCTGTTCCCTCACCACAATCCAGATTCTTTTGGGGAGCTACCAGTACAGTGACCATACCAGGAAGTACTTAATTTATTAAGCTACTGCTTTTCTTAATCTCCGTAGAGATATTTACTGATAAACAGCTACCTACGCAGCATGTTCATGTCGTTCCTAAATGAGCTTTTATCTCTCTCCCCTCACCACAAATCAGATTCTTCTGAGGAGTTCCCAGTACATTATCCTTTCCCCTGTGTAATTACCTTAACAAGCTCCAGCTGTTTTTATTCTCAGAAGGTTTACTCCCTGATATACAGCTTCCTGCCCCCTTCGTAAGTGCAGGTCCTAAATGAGCTTTTTTCTCTGTTCCCTCACCACAATCCAAATTCTTTTGGTTAGTTACCAGTGCAGTATCCATAGCAGGAAGTACTTAATTTATTAAGCTACTGCTTTTCTTAAGCTCAGTGGAGATATTTACTGATAAACAGCTACCTACGCAGCATGTTCATGTAGTTCCTAAATGAGCTTTTATCTCTCTCCCCTCACCACAAATCAGATTCTTCTGAGGAGTTCCCAGTACATTATCCTTTCCCCTGTGTAATTACCTTAACAAGCTCCAGCTGTTTTTATTCTCAGAAGGTTTACTCCCTGATGTACAGCTGCCTACCCCCTTCGTAAGTGCAGGTCCTAAATGAGCTTTTTTCTATGTTCCCTCACCACAATCCAGATTCTTTTGGGGAGCTACCAGTACAGTACCATACCAGGAAGTACTTAATTTATTAAGCTACTGCTTTTCTTAATCTCAGTGGAGATATTTACTGATAAACAGCTACCTACGCAGCATGTTCATGTCGTTCCTAAATGAGCTTTTATCTCTCTCCCCTCACCACAAATCAGATTCTTCTGAGGAGTTCCCAGTACATTATCCTTTCCCCTGTGTAATTACCTTAACAAGCTCCAGCTGTTTTTATTCTCAGAAGGTTTACTCCCTGATATACAGCTGCCTGCCCCCTTCGTAAGTGCAGGTCCTAAATGAGCTTTTTTCTCTGTTCCCTCACCACAATCCAGATTCTTTTGGGGAGTTACCAGTGCAGTATCCATAGCAGGAAGTACTTAATTTATTAAGCTACTGCTTTTCTTAATCTCAGTGGAGATATTTACTGATAAACAGCTACCTACGCAGCATGTTCATGTCGTTCCTAAATGAGCTTTTATCTCTCTCCCCTCACCACAAATCAGATTCTTCTGAGGAGTTCCCAGTACATTATCCTTTCCCCTGTGTAATTACCTTAACAAGCTCCAGCTGTTTTTATTCTCAGAAGTTTTACTCCCTGATGTACAGCTGCCTACCCCCTTCGTAAGTGCAGGTCCTAAATGAGCTTTTTTCTCTGTTCCCTCACCACAATCCAGATTCTTTGGGGAGCTACCAGTACAGTAACCATACCAGGAAGTACTTAATTTATTAAGCTACTACTTTTCTTAATCTCAGTGGAGATATTTACTGATAAACAGCTACCTACGCAGCATGTTCATGTCGTTCCTAAATGAGCTTTTATCTCTCTCCCCTCACCACAAATCAGATTCTTCTGAGGAGTTCCCAGTACATTATCCTTTCCCCTGTGTAATTACCTTAACAAGCTCCAGCTGTTTTTATTCTCAGAAGGTTTACTCCCTGATATACAGCTGCCTGCCCCCTTCGTAAGTGCAGGTCCTAAATGAGCTTTTTTCTCTGTTCCCTCACCACAATCCAGATTCTTTTGGGGAGCTACCAGTACAGTGACCATACCAGGAAGTACTTAATTTATTAAGCTACTGCTTTTCTTAATCTCCGTAGAGATATTTACTGATAAACAGCTACCTACGCAGCATGTTCATGTCGTTCCTAAATGAGCTTTTATCTCTCTCCCCTCACCACAAATCAGATTCTTCTGAGGAGTTCCCAGTACATTATCCTTTCCCCTGTGTAATTACCTTAACAAGCTCCAGCTGTTTTTATTCTCAGAAGGTTTACTCCCTGATATACAGCTTCCTGCCCCCTTCGTAAGTGCAGGTCCTAAATGAGCTTTTTTCTCTGTTCCCTCACCACAATCCAAATTCTTTTGGTTAGTTACCAGTGCAGTATCCATAGCAGGAAGTACTTAATTTATTAAGCTACTGCTTTTCTTAAGCTCAGTGGAGATATTTACTGATAAACAGCTACCTACGCAGCATGTTCATGTAGTTCCTAAATGAGCTTTTATCTCTCTCCCCTCACCACAAATCAGATTCTTCTGAGGAGTTCCCAGTACATTATCCTTTCCCCTGTGTAATTACCTTAACAAGCTCCAGCTGTTTTTATTCTCAGAAGGTTTACTCCCTGATGTACAGCTGCCTACCCCCTTCGTAAGTGCAGGTCCTAAATGAGCTTTTTTCTATGTTCCCTCACCACAATCCAGATTCTTTTGGGGAGCTACCAGTACAGTAACCATACCAGGAAGTACTTAATTTATTAAGCTACTGCTTTTCTTAATCTCAGTGGAGATATTTACTGATAAACAGCTACCTACGCAGCATGTTCATGTCGTTCCTAAATGAGCTTTTATCTCTCTCCCCTCACCACAAATCAGATTCTTCTGAGGAGTTCCCAGTACATTATCCTTTCCCCTGTGTAATTACCTTAACAAGCTCCAGCTGTTTTTATTCTCAGAAGGTTTACTCCCTGATATACAGCTGCCTGCCCCCTTCGTAAGTGCAGGTCCTAAATGAGCTTTTTTCTCTGTTCCCTCACCACAATCCAGATTCTTTTGGGGAGTTACCAGTGCAGTATCCATAGCAGGAAGTACTTAATTTATTAAGCTACTGCTTTTCTTAATCTCAGTGGAGATATTTACTGATAAACAGCTACCTACGCAGCATGTTCATGTCGTTCCTAAATGAGCTTTTATCTCTCTCCCCTCACCACAAATCAGATTCTTCTGAGGAGTTCCCAGTACATTATCCTTTCCCCTGTGTAATTACCTTAACAAGCTCCAGCTGTTTTTATTCTCAGAAGGTTTACTCCCTGATATACAGCTGCCTACCCCCTTCGTAAGTGCAGGTCCTAAATGAGCTTTTTTCTCTGTTCCCTCACCACAATCCAGATTCTTTTGGGGAGTTACCAGTACAGTATCCATACCAGGAAGTACTTAATTTATTAAGCTACTGCTTTTCTTAATCTCAGTGGAGATATTTACTGATAAACAGCTACCTACGCAGCATGTTCATGTCGTTCCTAAATGAGCTTTTATCTCTCTCCCCTCACCACAAATCAGATTCTTCTGAGGAGTTCCCAGTACATTATCCTTTCCCCTGTGTAATTACCTTAACAAGCTCCAGCTGTTTTTATTCTCAGAAGGTTTACTCCCTGATATACAGCTGCCTGCCCCCTTCGTAAGTGCAGGTCCTAAATGAGCTTTTTTCTCTGTTCCCTCACCACAATCCAGATTCTTTTGGGGAGCTACCAGTACAGTACCATACCAGGAAGTACTTAATTTATTAAGCTACTGCTTTTCTTAATCTCAGTGGAGATATTTACTGATAAACAGCTACCTACGCAGCATGTTCATGTCGTTCCTAAATGAGCTTTTATCTCTCTCCCCTCACCACAAATCAGATTCTTCTGAGGAGTTCCCAGTACATTATCCTTTCCCCTGTGTAATTACCTTAACAAGCTCCAGCTGTTTTTATTCTCAGAAGGTTTACTCCCTGATATACAGCTGCCTGCCCCCTTCGTAAGTGCAGGTCCTAAATGAGCTTTTTTCTCTGTTCCCTCACCACAATCCAGATTCTTTTGGGGAGTTACCAGTACAGTATCCATAGCAGGAAGTACTTAATTTATTAAGCTACTGCTTTTCTTAATCTCAGTGGAGATATTTACTGATAAACAGCTACCTACGCAGCATGTTCATGTCGTTCCTAAATGAGCTTTTATCTCTCTCCCCTCACCACAAATCAGATTCTTCTGAGGAGTTCCCAGTACATTATCCTTTCCCCTGTGTAATTACCTTAACAAGCTCCAGCTGTTTTTATTCTCAGAAGGTTTACTCCCTGATATACAGCTGCCTACCCCCTTCGTAAGTGCAGGTCCTAAATGAGCTTTTTTCTCTGTTCCCTCACCACAATCCAGATTCTTTTGGGGAGTTACCAGTACAGTACCATACCAGGAAGTACTTAATTTATTAAGCTACTGCTTTTCTTAATCTCAGTGGAGATATTTACTGATAAACAGCTACCTACGCAGCATGTTCATGTCGTTCCTAAATGAGCTTTTATCTCTCTCCCCTCACCACAAATCAGATTCTTCTGAGGAGTTCCCAGTACATTATCCTTTCCCCTGTGTAATTACCTTAACAAGCTCCAGCTGTTTTTATTCTCAGAAGGTTTACTCCCTGATATACAGCTGCCTGCCCCCTTCGTAAGTGCAGGTCCTAAATGAGCTTTTTTCTCTGTTCCCTCACCACAATCCAGATTCTTTTGGGGAGTTACCAGTACAGTATCCATACCAGGAAGTACTTAATTTATTAAGCTACTGCTTTTCTTAATCTCAGTGGAGATATTTACTGATAAACAGCTACCTACGCAGCATGTTCATGTCGTTCCTAAATGAGCTTTTATCTCTCTCCCCTCACCACAAATCAGATTCTTCTGAGGAGTTCCCAGTACATTATCCTTTCCCCTGTGTAATTACCTTAACAAGCTCCAGCTGTTTTTATTCTCAGAAGGTTTACTCCCTGATATACAGCTGCCTGCCCCCTTCGTAAGTGCAGGTCCTAAATGAGCTTTTTTCTCTGTTCCCTCACCACAATCCAGATTCTTTTGGGGAGTTACCAGTACAGTATCCATACCAGGAAGTACTTAATTTATTAAGCTACTGCTTTTCTTAATCTCAGTGGAGATATTTACTGATAAACAGCTACCTACGCAGCATGTTCATGTCGTTCCTAAATGAGCTTTTATCTCTCTCCCCTCACCACAAATCAGATTCTTCTGAGGAGTTCCCAGTACATTATCCTTTCCCCTGTGTAATTACCTTAACAAGCTCCAGCTGTTTTTATTCTCAGAAGGTTTACTCCCTGATATACAGCTGCCTACCCCCTTCGTAAGTGCAGGTCCTAAATGAGCTTTTTTCTCTGTTCCCTCACCACAATCCAGATTCTTTTGGGGAGTTACCAGTACAGTACCATACCAGGAAGTACTTAATTTATTAAGCTACTGCTTTTCTTAATCTCAGTGGAGATATTTACTGATAAACAGCTACCTACGCAGCATGTTCATGTCGTTCCTAAATGAGCTTTTATCTCTCTCCCCTCACCACAAATCAGATTCTTCTGAGGAGTTCCCAGTACATTATCCTTTCCCCTGTGTAATTACCTTAACAAGCTCCAGCTGTTTTTATTCTCAGAAGGTTTACTCCCTGATATACAGCTGCCTGCCCCCTTCGTAAGTGCAGGTCCTAAATGAGCTTTTTTCTCTGTTCCCTCACCACAATCCAGATTCTTTTGGGGAGTTACCAGTACAGTATCCATACCAGGAAGTACTTAATTTATTAAGCTACTGCTTTTCTTAATCTCAGTGGAGATATTTACTGATAAACAGCTACCTACGCAGCATGTTCATGTCGTTCCTAAATGAGCTTTTATCTCTCTCCCCTCACCACAAATCAGATTCTTCTGAGGAGTTCCCAGTACATTATCCTTTCCCCTGTGTAATTACCTTAACAAGCTCCAGCTGTTTTTATTCTCAGAAGGTTTACTCCCTGATATACAGCTGCCTGCCCCCTTCGTAAGTGCAGGTCCTAAATGAGCTTTTTTCTCTGTTCCCTCACCACAATCCAGATTCTTTTGGGGAGTTACCAGTACAGTATCCATACCAGGAAGTACTTAATTTATTAAGCTACTGCTTTTCTTAATCTCAGTGGAGATATTTACTGATAAACAGCTACCTACGCAGCATGTTCATGTCGTTCCTAAATGAGCTTTTATCTCTCTCCCCTCACCACAAATCAGATTCTTCTGAGGAGTTCCCAGTACATTATCCTTTCCCCTGTGTAATTACCTTAACAAGCTCCAGCTGTTTTTATTCTCAGAAGGTTTACTCCCTGATATACAGCTGCCTGCCCCCTTCGTAAGTGCAGGTCCTAAATGAGCTTTTTTCTCTGTTCCCTCACCACAATCCAGATTCTTTTGGGGAGTTACCAGTACAGTACCATACCAGGAAGTACTTAATTTATTAAGCTACTGCTTTTCTTAATCTCAGTGGAGATATTTACTGATAAACAGCTACCTACGCAGCATGTTCATGTCGTTCCTAAATGAGCTTTTATCTCTCTCCCCTCACCACAAATCAGATTCTTCTGAGGAGTTCCCAGTACATTATCCTTTCCCCTGTGTAATTACCTTAACAAGCTCCAGCTGTTTTTATTCTCAGAAGGTTTACTCCCTGATATACAGCTGCCTACCCCCTTCGTAAGTGCAGGTCCTAAATGAGCTTTTTTCTCTGTTCCCTCACCACAATCCAGATTCTTTTGGGGAGTTACCAGTACAGTATCCATACCAGGAAGTACTTAATTTATTAAGCTACTGCTTTTCTTAATCTCAGTGGAGATATTTACTGATAAACAGCTACCTACGCAGCATGTTCATGTCGTTCCTAAATGAGCTTTTATCTCTCTCCCCTCACCACAAATCAGATTCTTCTGAGGAGTTCCCAGTACATTATCCTTTCCCCTGTGTAATTACCTTAACAAGCTCCAGCTGTTTTTATTCTCAGAAGGTTTACTCCCTGATATACAGCTGCCTACCCCCTTCGTAAGTGCAGGTCCTAAATGAGCTTTTTTCTCTGTTCCCTCACCACAATCCAGATTCTTTTGGGGAGTTACCAGTACAGTATCCATACCAGGAAGTACTTAATTTATTAAGCTACTGCTTTTCTTAATCTCAGTGGAGATATTTACTGATAAACAGCTACCTACGCAGCATGTTCATGTCGTTCCTAAATGAGCTTTTATCTCTCTCCCCTCACCACAAATCAGATTCTTCTGAGGAGTTCCCAGTACATTATCCTTTCCCCTGTGTAATTACCTTAACAAGCTCCAGCTGTTTTTATTCTCAGAAGGTTTACTCCCTGATATACAGCTGCCTGCCCCCTTCGTAAGTGCAGGTCCTAAATGAGCTTTTTTCTCTGTTCCCTCACCACAATCCAGATTCTTTTGGGGAGTTACCAGTACAGTATCCATACCAGGAAGTACTTAATTTATTAAGCTACTGCTTTTCTTAATCTCAGTGGAGATATTTACTGATAAACAGCTACCTACGCAGCATGTTCATGTCGTTCCTAAATGAGCTTTTATCTCTCTCCCCTCACCACAAATCAGATTCTTCTGAGGAGTTCCCAGTACATTATCCTTTCCCCTGTGTAATTACCTTAACAAGCTCCAGCTGTTTTTATTCTCAGAAGGTTTACTCCCTGATATACAGCTGCCTACCCCCTTCGTAAGTGCAGGTCCTAAATGAGCTTTTTTCTCTGTTCCCTCACCACAATCCAGATTCTTTTGGGGAGTTACCAGTACAGTATCCATACCAGGAAGTACTTAATTTATTAAGCTACTGCTTTTCTTAATCTCAGTGGAGATATTTACTGATAAACAGCTACCTACGCAGCATGTTCATGTCGTTCCTAAATGAGCTTTTATCTCTCTCCCCTCACCACAAATCAGATTCTTCTGAGGAGTTCCCAGTACATTATCCTTTCCCCTGTGTAATTACCTTAACAAGCTCCAGCTGTTTTTATTCTCAGAAGGTTTACTCCCTGATATACAGCTGCCTGCCCCCTTCGTAAGTGCAGGTCCTAAATGAGCTTTTTTCTCTGTTCCCTCACCACAATCCAGATTCTTTTGGGGAGTTACCAGTACAGTATCCATACCAGGAAGTACTTAATTTATTAAGCTACTGCTTTTCTTAATCTCAGTGGAGATATTTACTGATAAACAGCTACCTACGCAGCATGTTCATGTCGTTCCTAAATGAGCTTTTATCTCTCTCCCCTCACCACAAATCAGATTCTTCTGAGGAGTTCCCAGTACATTATCCTTTCCCCTGTGTAATTACCTTAACAAGCTCCAGCTGTTTTTATTCTCAGAAGGTTTACTCCCTGATATACAGCTGCCTGCCCCCTTCGTAAGTGCAGGTCCTAAATGAGCTTTTTTCTCTGTTCCCTCACCACAATCCAGATTCTTTTGGGGAGTTACCAGTACAGTATCCATACCAGGAAGTACTTAATTTATTAAGCTACTGCTTTTCTTAATCTCAGTGGAGATATTTACTGATAAACAGCTACCTACGCAGCATGTTCATGTCGTTCCTAAATGAGCTTTTATCTCTCTCCCCTCACCACAAATCAGATTCTTCTGAGGAGTTCCCAGTACATTATCCTTTCCCCTGTGTAATTACCTTAACAAGCTCCAGCTGTTTTTATTCTCAGAAGGTTTACTCCCTGATTACAGCTGCCTACCCCCTTCGTAAGTGCAGGTCCTAAATGAGCTTTTTTCTCTGTTCCCTCACCACAATCCAGATTCTTTTGGGGAGTTACCAGTACAGTATCCATACCAGGAAGTACTTAATTTATTAAGCTACTGCTTTTCTTAATCTCAGTGGAGATATTTACTGATAAACAGCTACCTACGCAGCATGTTCATGTCGTTCCTAAATGAGCTTTTATCTCTCTCCCCTCACCACAAATCAGATTCTTCTGAGGAGTTCCCAGTACATTATCCTTTCCCCTGTGTAATTACCTTAACAAGCTCCAGCTGTTTTTATTCTCAGAAGGTTTACTCCCTGATATACAGCTGCCTGCCCCCTTCGTAAGTGCAGGTCCTAAATGAGCTTTTTTCTCTGTTCCCTCACCACAATCCAGATTCTTTTGGGGAGTTACCAGTACAGTATCCATACCAGGAAGTACTTAATTTATTAAGCTACTGCTTTTCTTAATCTCAGTGGAGATATTTACTGATAAACAGCTACCTACGCAGCATGTTCATGTCGTTCCTAAATGAGCTTTTATCTCTCTCCCCTCACCACAAATCAGATTCTTCTGAGGAGTTCCCAGTACATTATCCTTTCCCCTGTGTAATTACCTTAACAAGCTCCAGCTGTTTTTATTCTCAGAAGGTTTACTCCCTGATATACAGCTGCCTGCCCCCTTCGTAAGTGCAGGTCCTAAATGAGCTTTTTTCTCTGTTCCCTCACCACAATCCAGATTCTTTTGGGGAGTTACCAGTACAGTATCCATAGCAGGAAGTACTTAATTTATTAAGCTACTGCTTTTCTTAATCTCAGTGGAGATATTTACTGATAAACAGCTACCTACGCAGCATGTTCATGTCGTTCCTAAATGAGCTTTTATCTCTCTCCCCTCACCACAAATCAGATTCTTCTGAGGAGTTCCCAGTACATTATCCTTTCCCCTGTGTAATTACCTTAACAAGCTCCAGCTGTTTTTATTCTCAGAAGGTTTACTCCCTGATTACAGCTGCCTACCCCCTTCGTAAGTGCAGGTCCTAAATGAGCTTTTTTCTCTGTTCCCTCACCACAATCCAGATTCTTTTGGGGAGTTACCAGTACAGTATCCATACCAGGAAGTACTTAATTTATTAAGCTACTGCTTTTCTTAATCTCAGTGGAGATATTTACTGATAAACAGCTACCTACGCAGCATGTTCATGTCGTTCCTAAATGAGCTTTTATCTCTCTCCCCTCACCACAAATCAGATTCTTCTGAGGAGTTCCCAGTACATTATCCTTTCCCCTGTGTAATTACCTTAACAAGCTCCAGCTGTTTTTATTCTCAGAAGGTTTACTCCCTGATATACAGCTGCCTGCCCCCTTCGTAAGTGCAGGTCCTAAATGAGCTTTTTTCTCTGTTCCCTCACCACAATCCAGATTCTTTTGGGGAGTTACCAGTACAGTATCCATCAGGAAGTACTTAATTTATTAAGCTACTGCTTTTCTTAATCTCAGTGGAGATATTTACTGATAAACAGCTACCTACGCAGCATGTTCATGTCGTTCCTAAATGAGCTTTTATCTCTCTCCCCTCACCACAAATCAGATTCTTCTGAGGAGTTCCCAGTACATTATCCTTTCCCCTGTGTAATTACCTTAACAAGCTCCAGCTGTTTTTATTCTCAGAAGTTTACTCCCTGATTACAGCTGCCTACCCCCTTCGTAAGTGCAGGTCCTAAATGAGCTTTTTTCTCTGTTCCCTCACCACAATCCAGATTCTTTTGGGGAGTTACCAGTACAGTATCCATACCAGGAAGTACTTAATTTATTAAGCTACTGCTTTTCTTAATCTCAGTGGAGATATTTACTGATAAACAGCTACCTACGCAGCATGTTCATGTCGTTCCTAAATGAGCTTTTATCTCTCTCCCCTCACCACAAATCAGATTCTTCTGAGGAGTTCCCAGTACATTATCCTTTCCCCTGTGTAATTACCTTAACAAGCTCCAGCTGTTTTTATTCTCAGAAGGTTTACTCCCTGATATACAGCTGCCTGCCCCCTTCGTAAGTGCAGGTCCTAAATGAGCTTTTTTCTCTGTTCCCTCACCACAATCCAGATTCTTTTGGGGAGTTACCAGTACAGTATCCATACCAGGAAGTACTTAATTTATTAAGCTACTGCTTTTCTTAATCTCAGTGGAGATATTTACTGATAAACAGCTACCTACGCAGCATGTTCATGTCGTTCCTAAATGAGCTTTTATCTCTCTCCCCTCACCACAAATCAGATTCTTCTGAGGAGTTCCCAGTACATTATCCTTTCCCCTGTGTAATTACCTTAACAAGCTCCAGCTGTTTTTATTCTCAGAAGGTTTACTCCCTGATATACAGCTGCCTGCCCCCTTCGTAAGTGCAGGTCCTAAATGAGCTTTTTTCTCTGTTCCCTCACCACAATCCAGATTCTTTTGGGGAGTTACCAGTACAGTATCCATACCAGGAAGTACTTAATTTATTAAGCTACTGCTTTTCTTAATCTCAGTGGAGATATTTACTGATAAACAGCTACCTACGCAGCATGTTCATGTCGTTCCTAAATGAGCTTTTATCTCTCTCCCCTCACCACAAATCAGATTCTTCTGAGGAGTTCCCAGTACATTATCCTTTCCCCTGTGTAATTACCTTAACAAGCTCCAGCTGTTTTTATTCTCAGAAGGTTTACTCCCTGATTACAGCTGCCTACCCCCTTCGTAAGTGCAGGTCCTAAATGAGCTTTTTTCTCTGTTCCCTCACCACAATCCAGATTCTTTTGGGGAGTTACCAGTACAGTATCCATACCAGGAAGTACTTAATTTATTAAGCTACTGCTTTTCTTAATCTCAGTGGAGATATTTACTGATAAACAGCTACCTACGCAGCATGTTCATGTCGTTCCTAAATGAGCTTTTATCTCTCTCCCCTCACCACAAATCAGATTCTTCTGAGGAGTTCCCAGTACATTATCCTTTCCCCTGTGTAATTACCTTAACAAGCTCCAGCTGTTTTTATTCTCAGAAGGTTTACTCCCTGATATACAGCTGCCACCCCCTTCGTAAGTGCAGGTCCTAAATGAGCTTTTTTCTCTGTTCCCTCACCACAATCCAGATTCTTTTGGGGAGTTACCAGTACAGTATCCATACCAGGAAGTACTTAATTTATTAAGCTACTGCTTTTCTTAATCTCAGTGGAGATATTTACTGATAAACAGCTACCTACGCAGCATGTTCATGTCGTTCCTAAATGAGCTTTTATCTCTCTCCCCTCACCACAAATCAGATTCTTCTGAGGAGTTCCCAGTACATTATCCTTTCCCCTGTGTAATTACCTTAACAAGCTCCAGCTGTTTTTATTCTCAGAAGGTTTACTCCCTGATAATACAGCTGCCTACCCTTCGTAAGTGCAGGTCCTAAATGAGCTTTTTTCTCTGTTCCCTCACCACAATCCAGATTCTTTTGGGAGTTACCAGTACAGTATCCATACCAGGAAGTACTTAATTTATTAAGCTACTGCTTTTCTTAATCTCAGTGGAGATATTTACTGATAAACAGCTACCTACGCAGCATGTTCATGTCGTTCCTAAATGAGCTTTTATCTCTCTCCCCTCACCACAAATCAGATTCTTCTGAGGAGTTCCCAGTACATTATCCTTTCCCCTGTGTAATTACCTTAACAAGCTCCAGCTGTTTTTATTCTCAGAAGTTTACTCCCTGATTACAGCTGCCTACCCCCTTCGTAAGTGCAGGTCCTAAATGAGCTTTTTTCTCTGTTCCCTCACCACAATCCAGATTCTTTGGGAGTTACCAGTACAGTATCCATACCAGGAAGTACTTAATTTATTAAGCTACTGCTTTTCTTAATCTCAGTGGAGATATTTACTGATAAACAGCTACCTACGCAGCATGTTCATGTCGTTCCTAAATGAGCTTTTATCTCTCTCCCCTCACCACAAATCAGATTCTTCTGAGGAGTTCCCAGTACATTATCCTTTCCCCTGTGTAATTACCTTAACAAGCTCCAGCTGTTTTTATTCTCAGAAGGTTTACTCCCTGATATACAGCTACCTGCCCCCTTCGTAAGTGCAGGTCCTAAATGAGCTTTTTTCTCTGTTCCCTCACCACAATCCAGATTCTTTTGGGGAGTTACCAGTACAGTATCCATACCAGGAAGTACTTAATTTATTAAGCTACTGCTTTTCTTAATCTCAGTGGAGATATTTACTGATAAACAGCTACCTACGCAGCATGTTCATGTCGTTCCTAAATGAGCTTTTATCTCTCTCCCCTCACCACAAATCAGATTCTTCTGAGGAGTTCCCAGTACATTATCCTTTCCCCTGTGTAATTACCTTAACAAGCTCCAGCTGTTTTTATTCTCAGAAGGTTTACTCCCTGATAATACAGCTACCTACCCTTCGTAAGTGCAGGTCCTAAATGAGCTTTTTTCTCTGTTCCCTCACCACAATCCAGATTCTTTTGGGGAGTTACCAGTACAGTATCCATCCAGGAAGTACTTAATTTATTAAGCTACTGCTTTTCTTAATCTCAGTGGAGATATTTACTGATAAACAGCTACCTACGCAGCATGTTCATGTAAGTTCCTAAATGAGCTTTTATCTCTCTCCCCTCACCACAAATCAGATTCTTCTGAGGAGTTCCCAGTACATTATCCTTTCCCCTGTTAATTTACCTTAACAAGCTCCAGCTGTTTTTATTCTCAGAAGGTTTACTCCCTGATACAGCTGCCTACCCTTCGTAAGTGCAGGTCCTAAATGAGCTTTTTTCTGTTCCCTCACCACAATCCAGATTCTTTGGGAGTTACCAGTACAGTATCCATACCAGGAAGTACTTATTTATTAAGCTACTGCTTTTCTTAATCTCAGTGGAGATATTTACTGATAAACAGCTACCTACGCAGCATGTTCATGTCGTTCCTAAATGAGCTTTTATCTCTCTCCCCTCACCACAAATCAGATTCTTCTGGGAGTTCCCAGTACATTATCCATCCCCTGTGTAATTACCTTAACAAGCTCCAGCTGTTTTTATTCTCAGAAGGTTTACTCCCTGATAACAGCTACCTACCCATCGTAAGTGCAGGTCCTAAATGAGCTTTTTTCTCTGTTCCCCTCACCACAATCAGATTCTTTGAGGAGTTACCAGTACAGTATCCTTTCCATGGAAGTACTTATTTATTAAGCTACTGCTTTTCTTAATTCTCAGTGGAGATATTTACTGATAAACAGCTACCTACGCAGCATGTTCATGTCGTCCTAAATGAGCTTTTTATCTCTCTCCCCTCACCACAAATCAGATTCTTCTGAGGAGTTCCCAGTACATTATCCTTTCCCCTGTACTTAATTACCTTAACAAGCTCCACTGTTTTTATTCTCAGAAGATATTTACTGATAAACAGCTACCTACCAGCATGTTCATGCAGGTTCCTAAATGAGCTTTTTATCTCTCTCCCCTCACCACAAATCAGATTCTTCTGGGAGTTCCCAGTACATTATCCTTTACCAGGAAGTACTTAATTTATTAAGCTCCAGCTTTTTTATTCTCAGTGGAGATATTTACTCCCTGATAAACAGCTACCTACGCCATGTTCATGTGCAGGTCCTAAATGAGCTTTTTTCTCTCTCCCTCACCACAATCCAGATTCTTTGGGAGTTCCCAGTACAGTATCCATACCTGGAATTACTTAACAAGCTCCACTGTTTTTATTCTCAGAAGGTTTACTGATAAACAGCTACCTACCCTTCGTCATGCAGGTTCCTAAATGAGCTTTTTATCTCTCTCCCCTCACCACAAATCCAGATTCTTCTGGGAGTTCCCAGTACAGTATCCATCCCCAGGAAGTACTTAATTTATTAAGCTACTGCTTTTTTATTCTCAGAAGGTTTACTCCCTGATAACAGCTACCTACGCAGCATGTTCGTGTGCGTCCTAAATGAGCTTTTTTCTCTTCCCTCACCACAATCCAGATTCTTTGGGAGTTCCCAGTACAGTATCCTTTCCCCTGGAATTACTTAACAAGCTACTGTTTTTATTCTCAGAAGGTTTACTGATAAACAGCTACCTACCCTTGTAATGCAGGTTCCTAAATGAGCTTTTATCTCTCTCCCCTCACCACAAATCCAGATTCTTCTGAGGAGTTCCCAGTACAGTATCCATCCCCAGGAAGTACTTAATTTATTAAGCTCCAGCTGTTTTTATCTCAGTGGAGATATTTACTCCCTGATAAACAGCTACCTACGCCATGTTCATGTAAGTTCCTAAATGAGCTTTTTTCTCTGTTCCCTCACCACAATCCAGATTCTTTGGGGAGTTACCAGTACAGTATCCATCCAGGAAGTACTTAATTTATTAAGCTACTGCTTTTCTTAATCTCAGTGGAGATATTTACTGATAAACAGCTACCTACGCAGCATGTTCATGTCGTTCCTAAATGAGCTTTTATCTCTCTCCCCTCACCACAAATCAGATTCTTCTGAGGAGTTCCCAGTACATTATCCTTTCCCCTGTGTAATTACCTTAACAAGCTCCAGCTGTTTTTATTCTCAGAAGTTTACTCCCTGATTACAGCTGCCTACCCCCTTCGTAAGTGCAGGTCCTAAATGAGCTTTTTTCTCTGTTCCCTCACCACAATCCAGATTCTTTGGGGAGTTACCAGTACAGTACCATACCAGGAAGTACTTAATTTATTAAGCTACTGCTTTTCTTAATCTCAGTGGAGATATTTACTGATAAACAGCTACCTACGCAGCATGTTCATGTCGTTCCTAAATGAGCTTTTATCTCTCTCCCCTCACCACAAATCAGATTCTTCTGAGGAGTTCCCAGTACATTATCCTTTCCCCTGTGTAATTACCTTAACAAGCTCCAGCTGTTTTTATTCTCAGAAGGTTTACTCCCTGATATACAGCTACCTGCCCCCTTCGTAAGTGCAGGTCCTAAATGAGCTTTTTTCTCTGTTCCCTCACCACAATCCAGATTCTTTTGGGAGTTACCAGTACAGTATCCATACCAGGAAGTACTTAATTTATTAAGCTACTGCTTTTCTTAATCTCAGTGGAGATATTTACTGATAAACAGCTACCTACGCAGCATGTTCATGTCGTTCCTAAATGAGCTTTTATCTCTCTCCCCTCACCACAAATCAGATTCTTCTGAGGAGTTCCCAGTACATTATCCTTTCCCCTGTGTAATTACCTTAACAAGCTCCAGCTGTTTTTATTCTCAGAAGGTTTACTCCCTGATATACAGCTACCTCCCCTTCGTAAGTGCAGGTCCTAAATGAGCTTTTTTCTCTGTTCCCTCACCACAATCCAGATTCTTTTGGGGAGTTACCAGTACAGTATCCATACCAGGAAGTACTTAATTTATTAAGCTACTGCTTTTCTTAATCTCAGTGGAGATATTTACTGATAAACAGCTACCTACGCAGCATGTTCATGTCGTTCCTAAATGAGCTTTTATCTCTCTCCCCTCACCACAAATCAGATTCTTCTGAGGAGTTCCCAGTACATTATCCTTTCCCCTGTGTAATTACCTTAACAAGCTCCAGCTGTTTTTATTCTCAGAAGGTTTACTCCCTGATATACAGCTGCCTACCCCCTTCGTAAGTGCAGGTCCTAAATGAGCTTTTTTCTTGTTCCCTCACCACAATCCAGATTCTTTTGGGGAGTTACCAGTACAGTATCCATACCAGGAAGTACTTAATTTATTAAGCTACTGCTTTTCTTAATCTCAGTGGAGATATTTACTGATAAACAGCTACCTACGCAGCATGTTCATGTCGTTCCTAAATGAGCTTTTATCTCTCTCCCCTCACCACAAATCAGATTCTTCTGAGGAGTTCCCAGTACATTATCCTTTCCCCTGTGTAATTACCTTAACAAGCTCCAGCTGTTTTTATTCTCAGAAGGTTTACTCCCTGATATACAGCTGCCTGCCCCCTTCGTAAGTGCAGGTCCTAAATGAGCTTTTTTCTCTGTTCCCTCACCACAATCCAGATTCTTTTGGGGAGTTACCAGTGCAGTATCCATAGCAGGAAGTACTTAATTTATTAAGCTACTGCTTTTCTTAATCTCAGTGGAGATATTTACTGATAAACAGCTACCTACGCAGCATGTTCATGTCGTTCCTAAATGAGCTTTTATCTCTCTCCCCTCACCACAAATCAGATTCTTCTGAGGAGTTCCCAGTACATTATCCTTTCCCCTGTCTAATTACCTTAACAAGCTCCAGCTGTTTTTATTCTCAGAAGTTTTACTCCCTGATGTACAGCTGCCTACCCCCTTCGTAAGTGCAGGTCCTAAATGAGCTTTTTTCTCTGTTCCCTCACCACAATCCAGATTCTTTGGGGAGCTACCAGTACAGTAACCATACCAGGAAGTACTTAATTTATTAAGCTACTACTTTTCTTAATCTCAGTGGAGATATTTACTGATAAACAGCTACCTACGCAGCATGTTCATGTCGTTCCTAAATGAGCTTTTATCTCTCTCCCCTCACCACAAATCAGATTCTTCTGAGGAGTTCCCAGTACATTATCCTTTCCCCTGTGTAATTACCTTAACAAGCTCCAGCTGTTTTTATTCTCAGAAGGTTTACTCCCTGATATACAGCTGCCTGCCCCCTTCGTAAGTGCAGGTCTAAATGAGCTTTTTTCTCTGTTCCCTCACCACAATCCAGATTCTTTTGGGGAGCTACCAGTACAGTGACCATACCAGGAAGTACTTAATTTATTAAGCTACTGCTTTTCTTAATCTCCGTAGAGATATTTACTGATAAACAGCTACCTACGCAGCATGTTCATGTCGTTCCTAAATGAGCTTTTATCTCTCTCCCCTCACCACAAATCAGATTCTTCTGAGGAGTTCCCAGTACATTATCCTTTCCCCTGTGTAATTACCTTAACAAGCTCCAGCTGTTTTTATTCTCAGAAGGTTTACTCCCTGATATACAGCTTCCTGCCCCCTTCGTAAGTGCAGGTCCTAAATGAGCTTTTTTCTCTGTTCCCTCACCACAATCCAAATTCTTTTGGTTAGTTACCAGTGCAGTATCCATAGCAGGAAGTACTTAATTTATTAAGCTACTGCTTTTCTTAAGCTCAGTGGAGATATTTACTGATAAACAGCTACCTACGCAGCATGTTCATGTAGTTCCTAAATGAGCTTTTATCTCTCTCCCCTCACCACAAATCAGATTCTTCTGAGGAGTTCCCAGTACATTATCCTTTCCCCTGTGTAATTACCTTAACAAGCTCCAGCTGTTTTTATTCTCAGAAGGTTTACTCCCTGATGTACAGCTGCCTACCCCCTTCGTAAGTGCAGGTCCTAAATGAGCTTTTTTCTATGTTCCCTCACCACAATCCAGATTCTTTTGGGGAGCTACCAGTACAGTAACCATACCAGGAAGTACTTAATTTATTAAGCTACTGCTTTTCTTAATCTCAGTGGAGATATTTACTGATAAACAGCTACCTACGCAGCATGTTCATGTCGTTCCTAAATGAGCTTTTATCTCTCTCCCCTCACCACAAATCAGATTCTTCTGAGGAGTTCCCAGTACATTATCCTTTCCCCTGTGTAATTACCTTAACAAGCTCCAGCTGTTTTTATTCTCAGAAGGTTTACTCCCTGATATACAGCTGCCTGCCCCCTTCGTAAGTGCAGGTCCTAAATGAGCTTTTTTCTCTGTTCCCTCACCACAATCCAGATTCTTTTGGGGAGTTACCAGTGCAGTATCCATAGCAGGAAGTACTTAATTTATTAAGCTACTGCTTTTCTTAATCTCAGTGGAGATATTTACTGATAAACAGCTACCTACGCAGCATGTTCATGTCGTTCCTAAATGAGCTTTTATCTCTCTCCCCTCACCACAAATCAGATTCTTCTGAGGAGTTCCCAGTACATTATCCTTTCCCCTGTGTAATTACCTTAACAAGCTCCAGCTGTTTTTATTCTCAGAAGTTTTACTCCCTGATGTACAGCTGCCTACCCCCTTCGTAAGTGCAGGTCCTAAATGAGCTTTTTTCTCTGTTCCCTCACCACAATCCAGATTCTTTGGGGAGCTACCAGTACAGTAACCATACCAGGAAGTACTTAATTTATTAAGCTACTACTTTTCTTAATCTCAGTGGAGATATTTACTGATAAACAGCTACCTACGCAGCATGTTCATGTCGTTCCTAAATGAGCTTTTATCTCTCTCCCCTCACCACAAATCAGATTCTTCTGAGGAGTTCCCAGTACATTATCCTTTCCCCTGTGTAATTACCTTAACAAGCTCCAGCTGTTTTTATTCTCAGAAGGTTTACTCCCTGATATACAGCTGCCTGCCCCCTTCGTAAGTGCAGGTCCTAAATGAGCTTTTTTCTCTGTTCCCTCACCACAATCCAGATTCTTTTGGGGAGCTACCAGTACAGTGACCATACCAGGAAGTACTTAATTTATTAAGCTACTGCTTTTCTTAATCTCGTAGAGATATTTACTGATAAACAGCTACCTACGCAGCATGTTCATGTCGTTCCTAAATGAGCTTTTATCTCTCTCCCCTCACCACAAATCAGATTCTTCTGAGGAGTTCCCAGTACATTATCCTTTCCCCTGTGTAATTACCTTAACAAGCTCCAGCTGTTTTTATTCTCAGAAGGTTTACTCCCTGATATACAGCTCCTGCCCCCTTCGTAAGTGCAGGTCCTAAATGAGCTTTTTTCTCTGTTCCCTCACCACAATCCAAATTCTTTTGGAGTTACCAGTGCAGTATCCATAGCAGGAAGTACTTAATTTATTAAGCTACTGCTTTTCTTAAGCTCAGTGGAGATATTTACTGATAAACAGCTACCTACGCAGCATGTTCATGTAGTTCCTAAATGAGCTTTTATCTCTCTCCCCTCACCACAAATCAGATTCTTCTGAGGAGTTCCCAGTACATTATCCTTTCCCCTGTGTAATTACCTTAACAAGCTCCAGCTGTTTTTATTCTCAGAAGGTTTACTCCCTGATGTACAGCTGCCTACCCCCTTCGTAAGTGCAGGTCCTAAATGAGCTTTTTTCTATGTTCCCTCACCACAATCCAGATTCTTTTGGGGAGCTACCAGTACAGTAACCATACCAGGAAGTACTTAATTTATTAAGCTACTGCTTTTCTTAATCTCAGTGGAGATATTTACTGATAAACAGCTACCTACGCAGCATGTTCATGTCGTTCCTAAATGA
>NW_025959507.1:0-43387 GCF_023159225.1 Perognathus longimembris pacificus | reverse complement strand
TATCCGTCACCGAGACAAACTGAACAAAGTTCTGAGGTCGACCTTGTAAAGATAAGGATTCAGGTCTGTCTGCTGTTTACCTTTGCTCCTGCGCGCACTGCCCTTCTCTCCACATTTATGTGTTTGTTTGTTTGTCTATCTAATCTTTTGGGTTTTTATTTCTAATGAGGTCGACCAGTTGTCTATTTATTATTTTTTTTACTACGCATCAAGCTGCGCTGCTTGTCTTTGCTCCTGTGTGCTCGCGCACTCTCTCCTTTTCCACTTATTTTTATTTTTGATTTATTTTGATTTATTTTGTCAATTTAAAAAAAATATGCATCGTGCTGTGCTGTTTGTGTTTGCTTGAGTGCATTCGCGCGCTCTCGCTTTCTCCACTTTACAATTTTTTTGTTATTATTTATCTATTCCTGAGAGTTTATCTTATATTTTATTTGTTTATTTAAATGAAGTCGACCAGTTGCCTGCCCTTCCTTCCATTATCCGTCACCGAGAAAAACTGAACAAAGTTCTGAGGTCGACCTTGTAAAGAGAAGGATTCAGGTCTGTCTGCTGTTTACCTTTGCTCATGCGCGCACTGCCCTTCTCTCCACATTTATGTGTTTGTTTGTTTGTCTATCTAATCTTTTGGGTTTTTATTTCTAATGAGGTCGACCAGTTGTCTATTTATTATTTTTTTTACTACGCATCAAGCTGCGCTGCTTGTCTTTGCTCCTGTGTGCTCGCGCACTCTCGCCTTTTCCACTTATTTTTATTTTTGATTTATTTTTGATTTACTTTGTCAATTTTTTAAAAAAATACGCATCGTGCTGTGCTGTTTGTGTTTGCTTGAGTGCATTCGCGTGCTCTCGCTTTCTCCACTTTACAATTTTTTTTTGTTATTATTTATCTATTCCTGAGAGTTTATCGTATTTTTATTTGTTTATTTAAATGAAGTCGACCAGTTGCCTGCCCTTCCTTCCATTATCCGTCACCGAGACAAACTGAACAAAGTTCTGAGGTCGACCTTGTAAAGATAAGGATTCAGGTCTGTCTGCTGTTTACCTTAGCTCCTGCCCCCACTGCCCTTCTCTCCACATTTATGTGTTTGTTTGTTTGTCTATCTAATCTTTTGGGTTTTTATTTCTAATGAGGTCGACCAGTTGTCTATTTATTATTTTTTTTACTACGCATCAAGCTGCGCTGCTTGTCTTTGCTCCTGTGTGCTCGCGCACTCTCGCCTTTTCCACTTATTTTTATTTTTGATTTATTTTTGATTTATTTTGTCAATTTTAAAAAAAAATACGCATCGTGCTGTGCTGTTTGTGTTTGCTTGTGTGCATTCGCGCGCTCTCGCTTTCTCCACTTTACAATTTTTTTGTTATTATTTATCTATTCCTGAGAGTTTATCTTATTTTTTTATTTGTTTATTTAAATGAAGTCGACCAGTTGCCTGCCCTTCCTTCCATTATCCGTCACCGAGACAAACTCAACAAAGTTCTGAGGTCGACCTTGTAAAGATAAGGATTCAGGTCTGTCTGCTGTTTACCTTTGCTCCTGCGCGCACTGACCGTCTCTCCACATTTATGTGTTTGTTTGTTTGTCTATCTAATCTTTTGGGTTTTTATTTCTAATGAGGTCGACCAGTTGTCTATTTATTATTTTTTTTACTACGCATCAAGCTGCGCTGCTTGTCTTTGCTCCTGTGTGCTCGCGCACTCTCGCCTTTTCCACTTATTTTTATTTTTGATTTATTTTTGATTTATTTTGTCAATTTAAAAAAAATACGCATCGTGCTGTGCTGTTTGTGTTTGCTTGAGTGCATTCGCGCGCTCTCGTTTTCTCCACTTTACAATTTTTTTGTTATTATTTATCTATTCCTGAGAGTTTATCTTATTTTTTATTTGTTTATTTGAATGAAGTCGACCAGTTGCCTGCCCTTCTTTCCATTATCCGTCACCGAGACAAACTGAACAAAGTTCTGAGGTCGACCTTGTAAAGATAACGATTCAGGTCTGTCTGCTGTTTACCTTTGCTCCTGCGCGCACTGACCTTCTCTCCACATTTATGTGTTTGTTTGTTTGTCTATCTAATCTTTTGGGTTTTTAATTCTAATGAGGTCGACCAGTTGTCTATTTATTATTTTTTTTACTACGCATCAAGCTGCTCTGCTTGTCTTTGCTCCTGTGTGCTCGCGCACTCTCGCCTTTTCCACTTATTTTTATTTTTGATTTATTTTGTCAATTTTAAAAAAAAATACGCATCGTGCTGTGCTGTTTGTGTTTGCTTGAGTGCATTCGCGCGCTCTCGCTTTCTCCACTTTACAATTTTTTTGTTATTATTTATCTATTCCTGAGAGTTTATCTTATTTTTTATTTGTTTATTTAAATGAAGTCGACCAGTTGCCTGCCCTTCCTACCATTATCCGTCACCGAGACAAACTGAACAAAGTTCTGAGGTCGACCTTGTAAAGATAAGGATTCAGGTCTGTCTGCTGTTTACCTTTGCTCCTGCGCGCACTGCCCTTCTCTCCACATTTATGTGTTTGTTTGTTTGTCTATCTAATCTTTTGGGTTTTTATTTCTAATGAGGTCGACCAGTTGTCTATTTATTATTTTTTTTACTACGCATCAAGCTGCGCTGCTTGTCTTTGCTCCTGTGTGCTCGCGCACTCTCGCCTTTTCCACTAATTTTTATTTTTGATTTATTTTTGATTTATTTTGTCAATTTTAAAAAAAGTACGCATCGTGCTGTGCTGTTTGTGTTTGCTTGAGTGCATTCGCGTGCTCTCGCATTCTCCACTTTACAATTTTTTTGTTATTATTTATCTATTCCTGAGAGTTTATCTTATTTTTTATTTGTTTATTTAAATGACGTCGTCCAGTTGCCTGCCCTTCCTTCCATTATCCGTCACCGAGACAAACGGAACAAAGTTCTGAGGTCGACCTTGTAAAGATAAGGATTCAGGTCTGTCTGCTGTTTACCTTAGCTCCTGCCCCCACTGCCCTTCTCTCCACATTTATGTGTTTGTTTGTTTGTCTATCTAATCTTTTGGGTTTTTATTTCTAATGAGGTCGACCAGTTGTCTATTTATTATTTTTTTTACTATGCATCAAGCTGCGCTGCTTGTCTTTGCTCCTGTGTGCTCGCGCACTCTCGCCTTTTCCACTTATTTTTATTTTTGATTTATTTTTGATTTATTTTGTCAATTTTAAAAAAAAAATACGCATCGTGCTGTGCAGTTTGTGTTTGCTTGTGTGCATTCGCGCGCTCTCGCTTTCTCCACTTTACAATTTTTTTTGTTATTATTTATCTATTCCTGAGAGTTTATCTTATTTTTTATTTGTTTATTTAAATGAAGTCGACCAGTTGCCTGCCCTTCCTTCCATTATCCGTCACCGAGACAAACTCAACAAAGTTCTGAGGTCGACCTTGTAAAGATAAGGATTCAGGTCTGTCTGCTGTTTACCTTTGCTCCTGCGCGCACTGACCGTCTCTCCACATTTATGTGTTTGTTTGTTTGTCTATCTAATCTTTTGGGTTTTTATTTCTAATGAGGTCGACCAGTTGTCTATTTATTATTTTTTTTACTACGCATCAAGCTGCGCTGCTTGTCTTTGCTCCTGTGTGCTCGCGCACTCTCGCCTTTTCCACTTATTTTTATTTTTGATTTATTTTTGATTTATTTTGTCAATTTAAAAAAAATACGCATCGTGCTGTGCTGTTTGTGTTTGCTTGAGTGCATTCGCGCGCTCTCGTTTTCTCCACTTTACAATTTTTTTGTTATTATTTATCTATTCCTGAGAGTTTATCTTATTTTTTATTTGTTTATTTGAATGAAGTCGACCAGTTGCCTGCCCTTCTTTCCATTATCCGTCACCGAGACAAACTGAACAAAGTTCTGAGGTCGACCTTGTAAAGATAACGATTCAGGTCTGTCTGCTGTTTACCTTTGCTCCTGCGCGCACTGACCTTCTCTCCACATTTATGTGTTTGTTTGTTTGTCTATCTAATCTTTTGGGTTTTTAATTCTAATGAGGTCGACCAGTTGTCTATTTATTATTTTTTTTACTACGCATCAAGCTGCTCTGCTTGTCTTTGCTCCTGTGTGCTCGCGCACTCTCGCCTTTTCCACTTATTTTTATTTTTGATTTATTTTGTCAATTTTAAAAAAAAATACGCATCGTGCTGTGCTGTTTGTGTTTGCTTGAGTGCATTCGCGCGCTCTCGCTTTCTCCACTTTACAATTTTTTTGTTATTATTTATCTATTCCTGAGAGTTTATCTTATTTTTTATTTGTTTATTTAAATGAAGTCGACCAGTTGCCTGCCCTTCCTTCCATTATCCGTCACCGAGAAAAACTGAACAAAGTTCTGAGGTCGACCTTGTAAAGAGAAGGATTCAGGTCTGTCTGCTGTTTACCTTTGCTCATGCGCGCACTGCCCTTCTCTCCACATTTATGTGTTTGTTTGTTTGTCTATCTAATCTTTTGGGTTTTTATTTCTAATGAGGTCGACCAGTTGTCTATTTATTATTTTTTTTACTACGCATCAAGCTGCGCTGCTTGTCTTTGCTCCTGTGTGCTCGCGCACTCTCGCCTTTTCCACTTATTTTTATTTTTGATTTATTTTTGATTTATTTTGTCAATTTAAAAAAAAAATACGCATCGTGCTGTGCTGTTTGTGTTTGCTTGAGTGCATTCGCGCGCTCTCGCTTTCTCCACTTTACAATTTTTTTGTTATTATTTATCTATTCCTGAGAGTTTACCTTATTTTTTATTTGTTTATTTAAATGAAGTCGACCAGTTGCCTGCCCTTCCTTCCATTATCCATCACCGAGACAAACTGAACAAAGTTCTGAGGTGGACCTTGTAAAGATAAGGATTCAGGTCTGTCTGCTGCTTACCTTTGCTCCTGCGCGCACTGCCCTTCTCTCCACATTTATGTGTTTGTTTCTTTGTCTATCTAATCTTTTGGGTTTTTATTTCTAATGAGGTCGACCAGTTGTCTATTTATTATTTTTTTTAACTACGCATCAAGCTGCGCTGCTTGTCTTTGCTCCTGTGTGCTCCCGCACTCTCGCCTTTTCCACTTATTTTTATTTTTGATTTATTTTTGATTTATTTTGTCAATTTAAAAAAAAATACGCATCGTGCTGTGCTGTTTGTGTTTGCTTGAGTGCATTTGCGCGCTCTCGCTTTCTCCACTTTACAATTTTTTTGTTATTATTTATCTATTCCTGAGATTTTATCTTATTTTTTATTTGTTTATTTAAATGAAGTCGACCAGTTGCCTGCCCTTCCTTCCATTATCCGTCACCGAGACAAACTGAACAAAGTTCTGAGTTCGACCTTGTAAAGATAAGGATTCAGGTCTGTCTGCTGTTTACCTTTGCTCCTGCGCGCACTGCCCTTCTCACCACATTTATGTGTTTGTTTGTTTGTCTATCTAATCTTTTGGGTTTTTATTTCTAATGAGGTCGACCAGTTGTCTATTTATTATTTTTTTTACTACGCATCAAGCTGCGCTGCTTGTCTTTGCTCCTGTGTGCTCGCGCACTCTCGCCTTTTCCACTCATTTTTATTTTTGATTTATTTTGTCAATTTAAAAAAAAAATACGCATCGTCCTGTGCTGTTTGTGTTGGCTTGAGTGCATTCGCGCGCTCTCGCTTTCTCCACTTTACAATTTTTTGTTATTATTTATCTATTCCTGAGAGTTTATCTTATTTTTTATTTGTTTATTTAAATGAAGTCGACCAGTTGCCTGCCCTTCCTTCCATTATCCGTAACCGAGACAAACTGAACAAAGTTCTGAGGTCGCCCTTGTAAAGATAAGGATTCAGGTCTGTCTGCTGTTTACCTTTGCTCCTGCGCGCACTGCCCTTCTCTTCACATTTATGTGTTTGTTTGTTTGTCTATCTAATCTTTTGGGTTTTAATTTCTAATGAAGTCGACCAGTTGTCTATTTATTATTTTTTTTACTACGCATCAAGCTGCGCTGCTTGTCTTTGCTCCTGTGTGCTCGCGCACTCTCGCCTTTTCCACTTATTTTTATTTTTGATTTATTTTGTCAATTTAAAAAAAAATACGCATCGTACTGTGCTGTTTGTGTTTGCTTGAGTGCATTCGCGCGCTCTCGCTTTCTCCACTTTACAATTTTTTTGTTATTATTTATCTATTCCTGAGAGTTTATCTTATTTTTTATTTGTTTATTTAAATGAAGTCGACCAGTTGCCTGCCCTTCCTTCCATTATCCGTCACCGAGACAAACTGAACAAAGTTCTGAGGTCGATCTTGTAAAGAGAAGGATTCAGGTCTGTCTGCTGTTTACCTTTGCTCATGCGCGCACTGCCCTTCTCTCCACATTTATGTGTTTGTTTGTTTGTCTATCTAATCTTTTGGGTTTTTATTTCTAATGAGGTCGACCAGTTGTCTATTTATTATTTTTTTACTACGCATCAAGCTGCGCTGCTTGTCTTTGCTCCTGTGTGCTCGCGCACTCTCGCCTTTTCCACTTATTTTTATTTTTGATTTATTTTTGATTTATTTTGTCAATTTAAAAAAAAATACGCATCGTGCTGTGCTGTTTGTGTTTGCTTGAGTGCATTCGCGCGCTCTCGCTTTCTCCACTTTACAATTTTTTTGTTATTATTTATCTATTCCTGAGAGTTTATCTTATTTTTTATTTGTTTATTTAAATGAAGTCGACCAGTTGCCTGCCCTTCCTTCCATTATCCGTCACCGAGACAAACTGAACAAAGTTCTGAGGTCGACCTTGTAAAGATAAGGATTCAGGTCTGTCTGCTGCTTACCTTTGCTCCTGCGCGCACTGCCCTTCTCTCCACATTTATGTGTTTGTTTCTTTGTCTATCTAATCTTTTGGGTTTTTATTTCTAATGAGGTCGACCAGTTGTCTATTTATTATTTTTTTAACTACGCATCAAGCTGCGCTGCTTGTCTTTGCTCCTGTGTGCTCCCGCACTCTCGCCTTTTCCACTTATTTTTATTTTTGATTTATTTTTGATTTATTTTGTCAATTTAAAAAAAATACGCATCGTGCTGTGCTGTTTGTGTTTGCTTGAGTGCATTTGCGCGCTCTCGCTTTCTCCACTTTACAATTTTTTTGTTATTATTTATCTATTCCTGAGATTTTATCTTATTTTTTATTTGTTTATTTAAATGAAGTCGACCAGTTGCCTGCCCTTCCTTCCATTATCCGTCACCGAGACAAACTGAACAAAGTTCTGAGTTCGACCTTGTAAAGATAAGGATTCAGGTCTGTCTGCTGTTTACCTTTGCTCCTGCGCGCACTGCCCTTCTCACCACATTTATGTGTTTGTTTGTTTGTCTATCTAATCTTTTGGGTTTTTATTTCTAATGAGGTCGACCAGTTGTCTATTTATTATTTTTTTTACTACGCATCAAGCTGCGCTGCTTGTCTTTGCTCCTGTGTGCTCGCGCACTCTCGCCTTTTCCACTCATTTTTATTTTTGATTTATTTTGTCAATTTAAAAAAAAAATACGCATCGTCCTGTGCTGTTTGTGTTGGCTTGAGTGCATTCGCGCGCTCTCGCTTTCTCCACTTTACAATTTTTTGTTATTATTTATCTATTCCTGAGAGTTTATCTTATTTTTTATTTGTTTATTTAAATGAAGTCGACCAGTTGCCTGCCCTTCCTTCCATTATCCGTAACCGAGACAAACTGAACAAAGTTCTGAGGTCGCCCCTGTAAAGATAAGGATTCAGGTCTGTCTGCTGTTTACCTTTGCTCCTGCGCGCACTGCCCTGCTCTTCACATTTATGTGTTTGTTTGTTTGTCTATCTAATCTTTTGGGTTTTAATTTCTAATGAGGTCGACCAGTTGTCTATTTATTATTTTTTTTACTACGCATCAAGCTGCGCTGCTTGTCTTTGCTCCTGTGTGCTCGCGCACTCTCGCCTTTTCCACTTATTTTTATTTTTGATTTATTTTGTCAATTTAAAAAAAAATACGCATCGTACTGTGCTGTTTGTGTTTGCTTGAGTGCATTCGCGCGCTCTCGCTTTCTCCACTTTACAATTTTTTTGTTATTATTTATCTATTCCTGAGAGTTTATCTTATTTTTTATTTGTTTATTTAAATGAAGTCGACCAGTTGCCTGCCCTTCCTTCCATTATCCGTCACCGAGACAAACTGAACAAAGTTCTGAGGTCGACCTTGTAAAGAGAAGGATTCAGGTCTGTCTGCTGTTTACCTTTGCTCATGCGCGCACTGCCCTTCTCTCCACATTTATGTGTTTGTTTGTTTGTCTATCTAATCTTTTGGGTTTTTATTTCTAATGAGGTCGACCAGTTGTCTATTTATTATTTTTTTTACTACGCATCAAGCTGCGCTGCTTGTCTTTGCTCCTGTGTGCTCGCGCACTCTCGCCTTTTCCACTTATTTTTATTTTTGATTTATTTTTGATTTATTTTGTCAATTTAAAAAAAAATACGCATCGTGCTGTGCTGTTTGTGTTTGCTTGAGTGCATTCGCGCGCTCTCGCTTTCTCCACTTTACAATTTTTTTGTTATTATTTATCTATTCCTGAGAGTTTACCTTATTTTTTATTTGTTTATTTAAATGAAGTCGACCAGTTGCCTGCCCTTCCTTCCATTATCCGTCACCGAGACAAACTGAACAAAGTTCTGAGGTGGACCTTGTAAAGATAAGGATTCAGGTCTGTCTGCTGCTTACCTTTGCTCCTGCGCGCACTGCCCTTCTCTCCACATTTATGTGTTTGTTTCTTTGTCTATCTAATCTTTTGGGTTTTTATTTCTAATGAGGTCGACCAGTTGTCTATTTATTATTTTTTTTAACTACGCATCAAGCTGCGCTGCTTGTCTTTGCTCCTGTGTGCTCCCGCACTCTCGCCTTTTCCACTTATTTTTATTTTTGATTTATTTTTGATTTATTTTGTCAATTTAAAAAAAAATACGCATCGTGCTGTGCTGTTTGTGTTTGCTTGAGTGCATTTGCGCGCTCTCGCTTTCTCCACTTTACAATTTTTTTGTTATTATTTATCTATTCCTGAGATTTTATCTTATTTTTTATTTGTTTATTTAAATGAAGTCGACCAGTTGCCTGCCCTTCCTTCCATTATCCGTCACCGAGAAAAACTGAACAAAGTTCTGAGTTCGACCTTGTAAAGATAAGGATTCAGGTCTGTCTGCTGTTTACCTTTGCTCCTGCGCGCACTGCCCTTCTCACCACATTTATGTGTTTGTTTGTTTGTCTATCTAATCTTTTGGGTTTTTATTTCTAATGAGGTCGACCAGTTGTCTATTTATTATTTTTTTTACTACGCATCAAGCTGCGCTGCTTGTCTTTGCTCCTGTGTGCTCGCGCACTCTCGCCTTTTCCACTCATTTTTATTTTTGATTTATTTTGTCAATTTAAAAAAAAAATACGCATCGTCCTGTGCTGTTTGTGTTGGCTTGAGTGCATTCGCGCGCTCTCGCTTTCTCCACTTTACAATTTTTTTGTTATTATTTATCTATTCATGAGAGTTTATCTTATTTTTTATTTGTTTATTTAAATGAAGTCGACCAGTTGCCTGCCCTTCCTTCCATTATCCGTAACCGAGACAAACTGAACAAAGTTCTGAGGTCGACCTTGTAAAGATAAGGATTCAGGTCTGTCTGCTGTTTACCATTGCTCCTGCGCGCACTGCCCTTCTCTCCACATTTATGTGTTTGTTTGTTTTTCTATCTAATCTTTTGGGTTTTTATTTCTAATGAGGTCGACCAGTTGTCTATTTATTATTTTTTTTACTACGCATCAAGCTGCGCTGCTTGTCTTTGCTCCTGTGTGCTCGCGCACTCTCGCCTTTTCCACTTATTTCTATATTTGATTTATTTTTGAATTATTTTGTCAATTTAAAAAAAATACGCATCGTGCTGTGCTGTTTGTGTTTGCTTGAGTGCATTCGCGCGCTCTCGCTTTCTCCACTTTACAATTTTTTGTTATTATTTATCTATTCCTGAGAGTTTATCTTATTTTTTATTTGTTTATTTAAATGAAGTCGACCAGTTGCCTGCCCTTCCTTCCATTATCCGTCACCGAGACAAACTGAACGAAGTTCTGAGGTCGACCTTGTAAAGATAAGGATTCAGGTCTGTCTGCTGTTTACCTTTGCTCCTGTGTGCTCGCGCACTCTCGCCTTTTCCACTTATTTTTACTTTTGATTTATTTTTGATTTATTTTGTCAATTAAAAAAAATACGCATCGTGCTGTGCTGTTTGTGTTTGCTTGAGTGCATTCGCGCGCTCTCGCTTTCTCCACTTTACAATTTTTTTGTTATTATTTATCTATTCCTGAGAGTTTATCTTATTTTTTATTTGTTTATTTAAATGAAGTCGACCAGTTGCCTGCCCTTCCTTCCATTATCCGTCACCGAGACAAACTGAACGAATTTCTGAGGTAGACCTTGTAAAGATAAGGATTCAGGTCTGTCTGCTGTTTACCTTTGCTCCTGCGCCCACTGCCCATCTCTCCACATTTATGTGTTTGTTTGTTTGTCTCTCTAATCTTTTGGGTTTTTATTTCTAATGAGGTCGACCAGTTGTCTATTTATTATTTTTTTTACTACGCATCAAGCTGCGCTGCTTGTCTTTGCTCCTGTGTGCTCGCGCACTCTCGCCTTTTCCACTTATTTTTATTTTTGATTTATTTTTGATTTATTTTGTCAATTTAAAAAAAAATACGCATCGTGCTGTGCTGTTTGTGTTTGCTTGAGTGGATTCGCGCGCTCTCGCTTTCTCCAATTTACAATTTTTTTGTTATTATTTATCTATTCCTGAGAGTTTATCTTATTTTTTATTTGTTTATTTAAATGAAGTCGACCAGTTGCCTGCCCTTCCTTCCATTATCCGTCACCGAGACAAACTGAACAAAGTTCTGAGGTCGACCTTGTAAAGATAAGGATTCAGGTCTGTCTGCTGTTTACCTTTGCTCCTGCGCGCACTGCCCTTCTCTCCACATTTATGTGTTTGTTTGTTTGTCTATCTAATCTTTTGGGTTTTTATTTCTAATGAGGTCGACCAGTTGTCTATTTATTATTTTTTTTACTACGCATCAAGCTGCGCTGCTTGTCTTTGCTCCTGTGTGCTCGCGCACTCTCGCCTTTTCCACTTATTGTTATTTTTGATTTATTTTTGATTTATTTTGTCAATATAAAAAAAATACGCATCGTGCTGTGCTGTTTGTGTTTGGTTGAGTGCATTCGCGCGCTCTCGCTTTCTCCAGTTTACAATTTTTTGTTATTATTTATCTATTCCTGAGAGTTTATCTTATTTTTTATTTGTTTATTTAAATGAAGTCGACCAGTTGCCTGCCCTTCCTTCCATTATCCGTCACCGAGAAAAACTGAACAAAGTTCTGAGGTCGACCTTGTAAATATAAGTATTCAGGTCTGTCTGCTGTTTACATTTGCTCCTGCGCGCACTGCCCATCTCTGCACATTTATGTGTTTGTTTGTTTGTCTACCTAATCTTTTGGGTTTTTATTTCTAATGAGGTCGACCAGTTGTCTATTTATTATTTTTTTTACTACGCATCAAGCTGCGCTGCTTGTCTTTGCTCCTGTGTGCTCGCGCACTCTCGCCTTTTCCACTTATTTTTATTTTTGATTTATTTTTGATTTATTTTGTCAATTTAAAAAAAAATACGCATCGTGCTGTGCTGTTTGTGTTTGCTTGAGTGCATTCGCGCGCTCTCGCTTTCTCCACTTTACAATTTTTTTGTTATTATTTATCTATTCCTGAGAGTTTATCTTATTTTTATTTGTTTATTTAATTGAAGTCGACCAGTTGCCTGCCCTTCCTTCCATTATCCGTCACCGAGACAAACTGAACAAAGTTCTGAGGTCGACCTTGTAAAGATAAGGCTTCAGGTCTGTCTGCTGTTTACCTTTGCTCCTGCGCGCACTGCCCTTCTCTCCACATTTATGTGTTTGTTTGTCTATCTAATCTTTTGGGTTTTTATTTCTAATGAGGTCGACCAGTTGTCTATTTATTATTTTTTTACTACGCATCAAGCTGCGCTGCTTGTCTTTTCTCCTGTGTGCTCGCGCACTCTCGCCTTTTCCACTTATTTTTATTTTTGATTTATTTTTGATTTATTTTGTCAATTTAAAAAAAATACGCATCGTGCTGTGCTGTTTGTGTTTGCTTGAGTGCATTCGCGCGCTCTCGCTTTCTCCACTTTACAATTTTTTTGTTATTATTTATCTATTCCTGAGAGTTTATCTTATTTTTTATTTGTTTATTTAAATGAAGTCGACGAGTTGCCTGCCCTTCCTTCCATTATCCGTCACCGAGACAAACTGAACAAATTTCTGAGGTAGACCTTGTAAAGATAAGGATTCAGGTCTGTCTGCTGTTTACCTTTGCTCCTGCGCCCACTGCCCATCTCTCCACATTTATGTGTTTGTTTGTTTGTCTCTCTAATCTTTTGGGTTTTTATTTCTAATGAGGTCGACCAGTTGTCTATTTATTATTTTTTTTACTACGCATCAAGCTGCGCTGCTTGTCTTTGCTCCTGTGTGCTCGCGCACTCTCGCCTTTTCCACTTATTTTTATTTTTGATTTATTTTTGATTTATTTTGTCAATTTAAAAAAAAATACGCATCGTGCTGTGCTGTTTGTGTTTGCTTGAGTGCATTCGCGCGCTCTCGCTTTCTCCACTTTACAATTTTTTTGTTATTATTTATCTATTCCTGAGAGTTTATCTTATTTTTTATTTGTTTATTTAAATGAAGTCGACCAGTTGCCTGCCCTTCCTTCCATTATCCGTCACCGAGACAAACTGAACAAAGTTCTGAGGTCGACCTTGTAAAGATAAGGATTCAGGTCTGTCTGCTGTTTACCTTTGCTCCTGCGCGCACTGCCCTTCTCTCCACATTTATGTGTTTGTTTGTTTGTCTATCTAATCTTTTGGGTTTTTATTTCTAATGAGGTCGACCAGTTGTCTATTTATTATTTTTTTTACTACGCATCAAGCTGCGCTGCTTGTCTTTGCTCCTGTGTGCTCGCGCACTCTCGCCTTTTCCACTTATTGTTATTTTTGATTTATTTTTGATTTATTTTGTCAATATAAAAAAAATACGCATCGTGCTGTGCTGTTTGTGTTTGGTTGAGTGCATTCGCGCGCTCTCGCTTTCTCCAGTTTACAATTTTTTGTTATTATTTATCTATTCCTGAGAGTTTATCTTATTTTTTATTTGTTTATTTAAATGAAGTCGACCAGTTGCCTGCCCTTCCTTCCATTATCCGTCACCGAGAAAAACTGAACAAAGTTCTGAGGTCGACCTTGTAAAGATAAGTATTCAGGTCTGTCTGCTGTTTACATTTGCTCCTGCGCGCACTGCCCATCTCTGCACATTTATGTGTTTGTTTGTTTGTCTACCTAATCTTTTGGGTTTTTATTTCTAATGAGGTCGACCAGTTGTCTATTTATTATTTTTTTTACTACGCATCAAGCTGCGCTGCTTGTCTTTGCTCCTGTGTGCTCGCGCACTCTCGCCTTTTCCACTTATTTTTATTTTTGATTTATTTTTGATTTATTTTGTCAATTTAAAAAAAAATACGCATCGTGCTGTGCTGTTTGTGTTTGCTTGAGTGCATTCGCGCGCTCTCGCTTTCTCCACTTTACAATTTTTTTGTTATTATTTATCTATTCCTGAGAGTTTATCTTATTTTTTATTTGTTTATTTAAATGAAGTCGACCAGTTGCCTGCCCTTCCTTCCATTATCCGTCACCGAGACAAACTGAACAAAGTTCTGAGGTCGACCTTGTAAAGATAAGGATTCAGGTCTGTCTGCTGTTTACCTTTGCTCCTGCGCGCACTGCCCTTCTCTCCACATTTATGTGTTTGTTTGTTTGTCTATCTAATCTTTTGGGTTTTTATTTCTAATGAGGTCGACCAGTTGTCTATTTATTATTTTTTTTACTACGCATCAAGCTGCGCTGCTTGTCTTTGCTCCTGTGTGCTCGCGCACTCTCGCCTTTTCCACTTATTTTTATTTTTGATTTATTTTTGATTTATTTTGTCAATATAAAAAAATACGCATCGTGCTGTGCTGTTTGTGTTTGCTTGAGTGCATTCGCGCGCTCTCGCTTTCTCCAGTTTACAATTTTTTTGTTATTATTTATCTATTCCTGAGAGTTTATCTTATTTTTTATTTGTTTATTTAAATGAAGTCGACCAGTTGCCTGCCCTTCCTTCCATTATCCGTCACCGAGAAAAACTGAACAAAGTTCTGAGGTCGACCTTGTAAAGATAAGTATTCAGGTCTGTCTGCTGTTTACCTTTGCTCCTGCGCGCACTGCCCATTCTCTCCACATTTATGTGTTTGTTTGTTTGTCTATCTAATCTTTTGGGTTTTTATTTCTAATGAGGTCGACCAGTTGTCTATTTATTATTTTTTTTACTACGCATCAAGCTGCGCTGCTTGTCTTTGCTCCTGTGTGCTCGCGCACTCTCGCCTTTTCCACTTATTTTTATTTTTGATTTATTTTTGATTTATTTTGTCAATTTAAAAAAAAATACGCATCGTGCTGTGCTGTTTGTGTTTGCTTGAGTGCATTCGCGCGCTCTCGCTTTCTCCACTTTACAATTTTTTTGTTATTATTTATCTATTCCTGAGAGTTTATCTTATTTTTTATTTGTTTATTTAAATGAAGTCGACCAGTTGCCTGCCCTTCCTTCCATTATCCGTCACCGAGACAAACTGAACAAAGTTCTGAGGTCGACCTTGTAAAGATAAGGCTTCAGGTCTGTCTGCTGTTTACCTTTGCTCCTGCGCGCACTGCCCTTCTCTCCACATTTATGTGTTTGTTTGTTTGTCTATCTAATCTTTTGGGTTTTTATTTCTAATGAGGTCGACCAGTTGTCTATTTATTATTTTTTTACTACGCATCAAGCTGCGCTGCTTGTCTTTGCTCCTGTGTGCTCGCGCACTCTCGCCTTTTCCACTTATTTTTATTTTTGATTTATTTTTTATTTATTTTGTCAATTTAAAAAAAAATACGCATCGTGCTGTGCTGTTTGTGTTTGCTTGAGTGCATTCGCGCGCTCTCGCTTTCTCCACTTTACAATTTTTTTGTTATTATTTATCTATTCCTGAGAGTTTATCTTATTTTTTATTTGTTTATTTAAATGAAGTCGACCAGTTGCCTGCCCTTCCTTCCATTATCCGTCACCGAGACAAACTGAACAAAGTTCTGAGGTCGACCTTGTAAAGATAAGGATTCAGGTCTGTCTGCTGTTTACCTTTGCTCCTGCGTGCACTGCCCTTCTCTCCAATTTATGTGTTTGTTTGTTTGTCTATCTAATCTTTTGGGTTTTTATTTCTAATGAGGTCGACCAGTTGTCTATTTATTATTTTTTTTACTACGCATCAAGCTGCGCTGCTTGTCTTTGCTCCTGTGTGCTCGCGCACTCTCGCCTTTTCCACTTATTTTTATTTTTGATTTATTTTTGATTTATTTTGTCAATTAAAAAAAATACGCATCGTGCTGTGCTGTTTGTGTTTGCTTGAGTGCATTCGCGCGCTCTCGCTTTCTCCACTTTACAATTTTTTTGTTATTATTTATCTATTCCTGAGAGTTTATCTTATTTTTTATTTGTTTATTTAAATGAAGTCGACCAGTTGCCTGCCCTTCCTTCCATTATCCGTCACCGAGACAAACTGAACAAATTCTGAGGTCGACCTTGTAAAGATAAGGATTCAGGTCTGTCTGCTGTTTACCTTTGCTCCTGCGCCACTGCCCTTCTCTCCACATTTATGTGTTTGTTTGTTTGTCTATCTAATCTTTTGGGTTTTTATTTCTAATGAGGTCGACCAGTTGTCTATTTATTATTTTTTTTACTACGCATCAAGCTGCGCTGCTTGTCTTTGCTCCTGTGTGCTCGCGCACTCTCGCCTTTTCCACTTATTTTTATTTTTGATTTATTTTTGATTTATTTTGTCAATTTAAAAAAAAATTCGCATCGTGCTGTGCTGTTTGTGTTTGCTTGAGTGCATTCGCGCGCTCTCGCTTTCTCCACTTTACAATTTTTTTGTTATTATTTATCTATTCCTGAGAGTTTATCTTATTTTTTATTTGTTTATTTAAATGAAGTCGACCAGTTGCCTGCCCTTCCTTCCATTATCCGTCACCGAGACAAACTGAACAAAGTTCTGAGGTCGACCTTGTAAAGATAAGGATTCAGGTCTGTCTGCTGTTTACCTTTGCTCCTGCGCGCACTGCCCATCTCTCCACATTTATGTGTTTGTTTGTTTGTCTACCTAATCTTTTGGGTTTTTATTTCTAATGAGGTCGACCAGTTGTCTATTTATTATTTTTTTTACTACGCATCAAGCTGCGCTGCTTGTCTTTGCTCCTGTGTGCTCGCGCACTCTCGCCTTTTCCACTTATTTTTATTTTTGATTTATTTTTGATTTATTTTGTCAATTAAAAAAAATACGCATCGTGCTGTGCTGTTTGTGTTTGCTTGAGTGCATTCGCGCGCTCTCGCTTTCTCCACTTTACAATTTTTTGTTATTATTTATCTATTCCTGAGAGTTTATCTTATTTTTTATTTGTTTATTTAAATGAAGTCGACCAGTTGCCTGCCCTTCCTTCCATTATCCGTCACCGAGACAAACTGAACAAATTCTGAGGTAGACCTTGTAAAGATAAGGATTCAGGTCTGTCTGCTGTTTACCTTTGCTCCTGCGCCCACTGCCCATCTCTCCACATTTATGTGTTTGTTTGTTTGTCTCTCTAATCTTTTGGGTTTTTATTTCTAATGAGGTCGACCAGTTGTCTATTTATTATTTTTTTTACTACGCATCAAGCTGCGCTGCTTGTCTTTGCTCCTGTGTGCTCGCGCACTCTCGCCTTTTCCACTTATTTTTATTTTTGATTTATTTTTGATTTATTTTGTCAATTTAAAAAAAAATACGCATCGTGCTGTGCTGTTTGTGTTTGCTTGAGTGCATTCGCGCGCTCTCGCTTTCTCCACTTTACAATTTTTTTGTTATTATTTATCTATTCCTGAGAGTTTATCTTATTTTTTATTTGTTTATTTAAATGAAGTCGACCAGTTGCCTGCCCTTCCTTCCATTATCCGTCACCGAGACAAACTGAACAAAGTTCTGAGGTCGACCTTGTAAAGATAAGGATTCAGGTCTGTCTGCTGTTTACCTTTGCTCCTGCGCGCACTGCCCTTCTCTCCACATTTATGTGTTTGTTTGTTTGTCTATCTAATCTTTTGGGTTTTTATTTCTAATGAGGTCGACCAGTTGTCTATTTATTATTTTTTTTACTACGCATCAAGCTGCGCTGCTTGTCTTTGCTCCTGTGTGCTCGCGCACTCTCGCCTTTTCCACTTATTGTTTATTTTTGATTTATTTTTGATTTATTTTGTCAATTAAAAAAAATACGCATCGTGCTGTGCTGTTTGTGTTTGCTTGAGTGCATTCGCGCGCTCTCGCTTTCTCCACTTTACAATTTTTTGTTATTATTTATCTATTCCTGAGAGTTTATCTTATTTTTTATTTGTTTATTTAAATGAAGTCGACCAGTTGCCTGCCCTTCCTTCCATTATCCGTCACCGAGACAAACTGAACAAAGTTCTGAGGTCGACCTTGTAAAGATAAGTATTCAGGTCTGTCTGCTGTTTACCTTTGCTCCTGCGCGCACTGCCCTTCTCTCCACATTTATGTGTTTGTTTGTTTGTCTATCTAATCTTTTGGGTTTTTATTTCTAATGAGGTCGACCAGTTGTCTATTTATTATTTTTTTTTACTACGCATCAAGCTGCGCTGCTTGTCTTTGCTCCTGTGTGCTCGCGCACTCTCGCCTTTTCCACTTATTTTTATTTTTGATTTATTTTTGATTTATTTTGTCAATTTAAAAAAAAATACGCATCGTGCTGTGCTGTTTGTGTTTGCTTGAGTGCATTCGCGCGCTCTCGCTTTCTCCACTTTACAATTTTTTTGTTATTATTTATCTATTCCTGAGAGTTTATCTTATTTTTATTTGTTTATTTAAATGAAGTCGACCAGTTGCCTGCCCTTCCTTCCATTATCCGTCACCGAGACAAACTGAACAAAGTTCTGAGGTCGACCTTGTAAAGATAAGGATTCAGGTCTGTCTGCTGTTTACCTTTGCTCCTGCGCGCACTGCCCTTCTCTCCACATTTATGTGTTTGTTTGTCTATCTAATCTTTTGGGTTTTTATTTCTAATGAGGTCGACCAGTTGTCTATTTATTATTTTTTTTACTACGCATCAAGCTGCGCTGCTTGTCTTTGCTCCTGTGTGCTCGCGCACTCTCGCCTTTTCCACTTATTTTTATTTTTGATTTATTTTTGATTTATTTTGTCAATTTAAAAAAAATACGCATCGTGCTGTGCTGTTTGTGTTTGCTTGAGTGCATTCGCGCGCTCTCGCTTTCTCCACTTTACAATTTTTTTGTTATTATTTATCTATTCCTGAGAGTTTATCTTATTTTTTATTTGTTTATTTAAATGAAGTCGACGAGTTGCCTGCCCTTCCTTCCATTATCCGTCACCGAGACAAACTGAACAAATTTCTGAGGTAGACCTTGTAAAGATAAGGATTCAGGTCTGTCTGCTGTTTACCTTTGCTCCTGCGCCCACTGCCCATCTCTCCACATTTATGTGTTTGTTTGTTTGTCTCTCTAATCTTTTGGGTTTTTATTTCTAATGAGGTCGACCAGTTGTCTATTTATTATTTTTTTTACTACGCATCAAGCTGCGCTGCTTGTCTTTGCTCCTGTGTGCTCGCGCACTCTCGCCTTTTCCACTTATTTTTATTTTTGATTTATTTTTGATTTATTTTGTCAATTTAAAAAAAAATACGCATCGTGCTGTGCTGTTTGTGTTTGCTTGAGTGCATTCGCGCGCTCTCGCTTTCTCCACTTTACAATTTTTTTGTTATTATTTATCTATTCCTGAGAGTTTATCTTATTTTTTATTTGTTTATTTAAATGAAGTCGACCAGTTGCCTGCCCTTCCTTCCATTATCCGTCACCGAGACAAACTGAACAAAGTTCTGAGGTCGACCTTGTAAAGATAAGGATTCAGGTCTGTCTGCTGTTTACCTTTGCTCCTGCGCGCACTGCCCTTCTCTCCACATTTATGTGTTTGTTTGTTTGTCTATCTAATCTTTTGGGTTTTTATTTCTAATGAGGTCGACCAGTTGTCTATTTATTATTTTTTTTACTACGCATCAAGCTGCGCTGCTTGTCTTTGCTCCTGTGTGCTCGCGCACTCTCGCCTTTTCCACTTATTGTTATTTTTGATTTATTTTTGATTTATTTTGTCAATATAAAAAAAATACGCATCGTGCTGTGCTGTTTGTGTTTGGTTGAGTGCATTCGCGCGCTCTCGCTTTCTCCAGTTTACAATTTTTTGTTATTATTTATCTATTCCTGAGAGTTTATCTTATTTTTTATTTGTTTATTTAAATGAAGTCGACCAGTTGCCTGCCCTTCCTTCCATTATCCGTCACCGAGAAAAACTGAACAAAGTTCTGAGGTCGACCTTGTAAAGATAAGTATTCAGGTCTGTCTGCTGTTTACATTTGCTCCTGCGCGCACTGCCCATCTCTGCACATTTATGTGTTTGTTTGTTTGTCTACCTAATCTTTTGGGTTTTTATTTCTAATGAGGTCGACCAGTTGTCTATTTATTATTTTTTTTTACTACGCATCAAGCTGCGCTGCTTGTCTTTGCTCCTGTGTGCTCGCGCACTCTCGCCTTTTCCACTTATTTTTATTTTTGATTTATTTTTGATTTATTTTGTCAATTTAAAAAAAAATACGCATCGTGCTGTGCTGTTTGTGTTTGCTTGAGTGCATTCGCGCGCTCTCGCTTTCTCCACTTTACAATTTTTTGTTATTATTTATCTATTCCTGAGAGTTTATCTTATTTTTATTTGTTTATTTAATTGAAGTCGACCAGTTGCCTGCCCTTCCTTCCATTATCCGTCACCGAGACAAACTGAACAAAGTTCTGAGGTCGACCTTGTAAAGATAAGGCTTCAGGTCTGTCTGCTGTTTACCTTTGCTCCTGCGCGCACTGCCCTTCTCTCCACATTTATGTGTTTGTTTGTTTGTCTATCTAATCTTTTGGGTTTTTATTTCTAATGAGGTCGACCAGTTGTCTATTTATTATTTTTTTACTACGCATCAAGCTGCGCTGCTTGTCTTTTCTCCTGTGTGCTCGCGCACTCTCGCCTTTTCCACTTATTTTTATTTTTGATTTATTTTTTATTTATTTTGTCAATTTAAAAAAAATACGCATCGTGCTGTGCTGTTTGTGTTTGCTTGAGTGCATTCGCGCGCTCTCGCTTTCTCCACTTTACAATTTTTTTGTTATTATTTATCTATTCCTGAGAGTTTATCTTATTTTTTATTTGTTTATTTAAATGAAGTCGACCAGTTACCTGCCCTTCCTTCCATTATCCGTCACCGAGACAAACTGAACGAAGTTCTGAGGTCGACCTTGTAAAGATAAGGATTCAGGTCTGTCTGCTGTTTACCTTTGCTCCTGCGTGCACTGCCCTTCTCTCCAAATTTATGTGTTTGTTTGTTTGTCTATCTAATCTTTTGGGTTTTTATTTCTAATGAGGTCGACCAGTTGTCTATTTATTATTTTTTTTACTACGCATCAAGCTGCGCTGCTTGTCTTTGCTCCTGTGTGCTCGCGCACTCTCGCCTTTTCCACTTATTTTTATTTTTGATTTATTTTTGATTTATTTTGTCAATATAAAAAAAATACGCATCGTGCTGTGCTGTTTGTGTTTGCTTGAGTGCATTCGCGCGCTCTCGCTTTCTCCACTTTACAATTTTTTTGTTATTATTTATCTATTCCTGAGAGTTTATCTTATTTTTTATTTGTTTATTTAAATGAAGTCGACCAGTTGCCTGCCCTTCCTTCCATTATCCGTCACCGAGACAAACTGAACAAAGTTCTGAGTTAGACCTTGTAAAGATAAGGATTCAGGTCTGTCTGCTGTTTACCTTTGCTCCTGCGCCCACTGCCCATCTCTCCACATTTATGTGTTTGTTTGTTTGTCTCTCTAATCTTTTGGGTTTTTATTTCTAATGAGGTCGACCAGTTGTCTATTTATTATTTTTTTTACTACGCATCAAGCTGCGCTGCTTGTCTTTGCTCCTGTGTGCTCGCGCACTCTCGCCTTTTCCACTTATTTTTATTTTTGATTTATTTTTGATTTATTTTGTCAATTTAAAAAAAAATACGCATCGTGCTGTGCTGTTTGTGTTTGCTTGAGTGCATTCGCGCGCTCTCGCTTTCTCCACTTTACAATTTTTTTGTTATTATTTATCTATTCCTGAGAGTTTATCTTATTTTTTATTTGTTTATTTAAATGAAGTCGACCAGTTGCCTGCCCTTCCTTCCATTATCCGTCACCGAGACAAACTGAACAAAGTTCTGAGGTCGACCTTGTAAAGATAAGGATTCAGGTCTGTCTGCTGTTTACCTTTGCTCCTGCGCGCACTGCCCTTCTCTCCACATTTATGTGTTTGTTTGTTTGTCTATCTAATCTTTTGGGTTTTTATTTCTAATGAGGTCGACCAGTTGTCTATTTATTATTTTTTTTACTACGCATCAAGCTGCGCTGCTTGTCTTTGCTCCTGTGTGCTCGCGCACTCTCGCCTTTTCCACTTATTGTTATTTTTGATTTATTTTTGATTTATTTTGTCAATATAAAAAAATACGCATCGTGCTGTGCTGTTTGTGTTTGGTTGAGTGCATTCGCGCGCTCTCGCTTTCTCCAGTTTACAATTTTTTGTTATTATTTATCTATTCCTGAGAGTTTATCTTATTTTTTATTTGTTTATTTAAATGAAGTCGACCAGTTGCCTGCCCTTCCTTCCATTATCCGTCACCGAGAAAAACTGAACAAAGTTCTGAGGTCGACCTTGTAAAGATAAGTATTCAGGTCTGTCTGCTGTTTACATTTGCTCCTGCGCGCACTGCCCATCTCTGCACATTTATGTGTTTGTTTGTTTGTCTACCTAATCTTTTGGGTTTTTATTTCTAATGAGGTCGACCAGTTGTCTATTTATTATTTTTTTTTACTACGCATCAAGCTGCGCTGCTTGTCTTTGCTCCTGTGTGCTCGCGCACTCTCGCCTTTTCCACTTATTTTTATTTTTGATTTATTTTTGATTTATTTTGTCAATTTAAAAAAAAATACGCATCGTGCTGTGCTGTTTGTGTTTGCTTGAGTGCATTCGCGCGCTCTCGCTTTCTCCACTTTACAATTTTTTTGTTATTATTTATCTATTCCTGAGAGTTTATCTTATTTTTATTTGTTTATTTAATTGAAGTCGACCAGTTGCCTGCCCTTCCTTCCATTATCCGTCACCGAGACAAACTGAACAAAGTTCTGAGGTCGACCTTGTAAAGATAAGGCTTCAGGTCTGTCTGCTGTTTACCTTTGCTCCTGCGCGCACTGCCCTTCTCTCCACATTTATGTGTTTGTTTGTTTGTCTATCTAATCTTTTGGGTTTTTATTTCTAATGAGGTCGACCAGTTGTCTATTTATTATTTTTTTACTACGCATCAAGCTGCGCTGCTTGTCTTTTCTCCTGTGTGCTCGCGCACTCTCGCCTTTTCCACTTATTTTTATTTTTGATTTATTTTTTATTTATTTTGTCAATTTAAAAAAAATACGCATCGTGCTGTGCTGTTTGTGTTTGCTTGAGTGCATTCGCGCGCTCTCGCTTTCTCCACTTTACAATTTTTTTGTTATTATTTATCTATTCCTGAGAGTTTATCTTATTTTTTATTTGTTTATTTAAATGAAGTCGACCAGTTGCCTGCCCTTCCTTCCATTATCCGTCACCGAGACAAACTGAACGAAGTTCTGAGGTCGACCTTGTAAAGATAAGGATTCAGGTCTGTCTGCTGTTTACCTTTGCTCCTGCGTGCACTGCCCTTCTCTCCAAATTTATGTGTTTGTTTGTTTGTCTATCTAATCTTTTGGGTTTTTATTTCTAATGAGGTCGACCAGTTGTCTATTTATTATTTTTTTTACTACGCATCAAGCTGCGCTGCTTGTCTTTGCTCCTGTGTGCTCGCGCACTCTCGCCTTTTCCACTTATTTTTATTTTTGATTTATTTTTGATTTATTTTGTCAATATAAAAAAAATACGCATCGTGCTGTGCTGTTTGTGTTTGCTTGAGTGCATTCGCGCGCTCTCGCTTTCTCCACTTTACAATTTTTTTGTTATTATTTATCTATTCCTGAGAGTTTATCTTATTTTTTATTTGTTTATTTAAATGAAGTCGACGAGTTGCCTGCCCTTCCTTCCATTATCCGTCACCGAGACAAACTGAACAAATTTCTGAGGTAGACCTTGTAAAGATAAGGATTCAGGTCTGTCTGCTGTTTACCTTTGCTCCTGCGCCCACTGCCCATCTCTCCACATTTATGTGTTTGTTTGTTTGTCTCTCTAATCTTTTGGGTTTTTATTTCTAATGAGGTCGACCAGTTGTCTATTTATTATTTTTTTTACTACGCATCAAGCTGCGCTGCTTGTCTTTGCTCCTGTGTGCTCGCGCACTCTCGCCTTTTCCACTTATTTTTATTTTTGATTTATTTTTGATTTATTTTGTCAATTTAAAAAAAAATACGCATCGTGCTGTGCTGTTTGTGTTTGCTTGAGTGCATTCGCGCGCTCTCGCTTTCTCCACTTTACAATTTTTTTGTTATTATTTATCTATTCCTGAGAGTTTATCTTATTTTTTATTTGTTTATTTAAATGAAGTCGACCAGTTGCCTGCCCTTCCTTCCATTATCCGTCACCGAGACAAACTGAACAAAGTTCTGAGGTCGACCTTGTAAAGATAAGGATTCAGGTCTGTCTGCTGTTTACCTTTGCTCCTGCGCGCACTGCCCTTCTCTCCACATTTATGTGTTTGTTTGTTTGTCTATCTAATCTTTTGGGTTTTTATTTCTAATGAGGTCGACCAGTTGTCTATTTATTATTTTTTTTACTACGCATCAAGCTGCGCTGCTTGTCTTTGCTCCTGTGTGCTCGCGCACTCTCGCCTTTTCCACTTATTGTTATTTTTGATTTATTTTTGATTTATTTTGTCAATATAAAAAAAATACGCATCGTGCTGTGCTGTTTGTGTTTGGTTGAGTGCATTCGCGCGCTCTCGCTTTCTCCAGTTTACAATTTTTTGTTATTATTTATCTATTCCTGAGAGTTTATCTTATTTTTTATTTGTTTATTTAAATGAAGTCGACCAGTTGCCTGCCCTTCCTTCCATTATCCGTCACCGAGAAAAACTGAACAAAGTTCTGAGGTCGACCTTGTAAAGATAAGTATTCAGGTCTGTCTGCTGTTTACATTTGCTCCTGCGCGCACTGCCCATCTCTGCACATTTATGTGTTTGTTTGTTTGTCTACCTAATCTTTTGGGTTTTTATTTCTAATGAGGTCGACCAGTTGTCTATTTATTATTTTTTTTTACTACGCATCAAGCTGCGCTGCTTGTCTTTGCTCCTGTGTGCTCGCGCACTCTCGCCTTTTCCACTTATTTTTATTTTTGATTTATTTTTGATTTATTTTGTCAATTTAAAAAAAAATACGCATCGTGCTGTGCTGTTTGTGTTTGCTTGAGTGCATTCGCGCGCTCTCGCTTTCTCCACTTTACAATTTTTTGTTATTATTTATCTATTCCTGAGAGTTTATCTTATTTTTATTTGTTTATTTAATTGAAGTCGACCAGTTGCCTGCCCTTCCTTCCATTATCCGTCACCGAGACAAACTGAACAAAGTTCTGAGGTCGACCTTGTAAAGATAAGGCTTCAGGTCTGTCTGCTGTTTACCTTTGCTCCTGCGCGCACTGCCCTTCTCTCCACATTTATGTGTTTGTTTGTTTGTCTATCTAATCTTTTGGGTTTTTATTTCTAATGAGGTCGACCAGTTGTCTATTTATTATTTTTTTACTACGCATCAAGCTGCGCTGCTTGTCTTTTCTCCTGTGTGCTCGCGCACTCTCGCCTTTTCCACTTATTTTTATTTTTGATTTATTTTTTATTTATTTTGTCAATTTAAAAAAAATACGCATCGTGCTGTGCTGTTTGTGTTTGCTTGAGTGCATTCGCGCGCTCTCGCTTTCTCCACTTTACAATTTTTTTGTTATTATTTATCTATTCCTGAGAGTTTATCTTATTTTTTATTTGTTTATTTAAATGAAGTCGACCAGTTACCTGCCCTTCCTTCCATTATCCGTCACCGAGACAAACTGAACGAAGTTCTGAGGTCGACCTTGTAAAGATAAGGATTCAGGTCTGTCTGCTGTTTACCTTTGCTCCTGCGTGCACTGCCCTTCTCTCCAAATTTATGTGTTTGTTTGTTTGTCTATCTAATCTTTTGGGTTTTTATTTCTAATGAGGTCGACCAGTTGTCTATTTATTATTTTTTTTACTACGCATCAAGCTGCGCTGCTTGTCTTTGCTCCTGTGTGCTCGCGCACTCTCGCCTTTTCCACTTATTTTTATTTTTGATTTATTTTTGATTTATTTTGTCAATATAAAAAAAATACGCATCGTGCTGTGCTGTTTGTGTTTGCTTGAGTGCATTCGCGCGCTCTCGCTTTCTCCACTTTACAATTTTTTTGTTATTATTTATCTATTCCTGAGAGTTTATCTTATTTTTTATTTGTTTATTTAAATGAAGTCGACCAGTTGCCTGCCCTTCCTTCCATTATCCGTCACCGAGACAAACTGAACAAAGTTCTGAGTTAGACCTTGTAAAGATAAGGATTCAGGTCTGTCTGCTGTTTACCTTTGCTCCTGCGCCCACTGCCCATCTCTCCACATTTATGTGTTTGTTTGTTTGTCTCTCTAATCTTTTGGGTTTTTATTTCTAATGAGGTCGACCAGTTGTCTATTTATTATTTTTTTTACTACGCATCAAGCTGCGCTGCTTGTCTTTGCTCCTGTGTGCTCGCGCACTCTCGCCTTTTCCACTTATTTTTATTTTTGATTTATTTTTGATTTATTTTGTCAATTTAAAAAAAAATACGCATCGTGCTGTGCTGTTTGTGTTTGCTTGAGTGCATTCGCGCGCTCTCGCTTTCTCCACTTTACAATTTTTTTGTTATTATTTATCTATTCCTGAGAGTTTATCTTATTTTTTATTTGTTTATTTAAATGAAGTCGACCAGTTGCCTGCCCTTCCTTCCATTATCCGTCACCGAGACAAACTGAACAAAGTTCTGAGGTCGACCTTGTAAAGATAAGGATTCAGGTCTGTCTGCTGTTTACCTTTGCTCCTGCGCGCACTGCCCTTCTCTCCACATTTATGTGTTTGTTTGTTTGTCTATCTAATCTTTTGGGTTTTTATTTCTAATGAGGTCGACCAGTTGTCTATTTATTATTTTTTTTACTACGCATCAAGCTGCGCTGCTTGTCTTTGCTCCTGTGTGCTCGCGCACTCTCGCCTTTTCCACTTATTGTTATTTTTGATTTATTTTTGATTTATTTTGTCAATATAAAAAAATACGCATCGTGCTGTGCTGTTTGTGTTTGGTTGAGTGCATTCGCGCGCTCTCGCTTTCTCCAGTTTACAATTTTTTGTTATTATTTATCTATTCCTGAGAGTTTATCTTATTTTTTATTTGTTTATTTAAATGAAGTCGACCAGTTGCCTGCCCTTCCTTCCATTATCCGTCACCGAGACAAACTGAACAAAGTTCTGAGGTCGACCTTGTAAAGATAAGTATTCAGGTCTGTCTGCTGTTTACATTTGCTCCTGCGCGCACTGCCCATCTCTGCACATTTATGTGTTTGTTTGTTTGTCTACCTAATCTTTTGGGTTTTTATTTCTAATGAGGTCGACCAGTTGTCTATTTATTATTTTTTTTACTACGCATCAAGCTGCGCTGCTTGTCTTTGCTCCTGTGTGCTCGCGCACTCTCGCCTTTTCCACTTATTTTTATTTTTGATTTATTTTTGATTTATTTTGTCAATTAAAAAAAAATACGCATCGTGCTGTGCTGTTTGTGTTTGCTTGAGTGCATTCGCGCGCTCTCGCTTTCTCCACTTTACAATTTTTTTGTTATTATTTATCTATTCCTGAGAGTTTATCTTATTTTTATTTGTTTATTTAATTGAAGTCGACCAGTTGCCTGCCCTTCCTTCCATTATCCGTCACCGAGACAAACTGAACAAAGTTCTGAGGTCGACCTTGTAAAGATAAGGATTCAGGTCTGTCTGCTGTTTACCTTTGCTCCTGCGCGCACTGCCCTTCTCTCCACATTTATGTGTTTGTTTGTTTGTCTATCTAATCTTTTGGGTTTTTATTTCTAATGAGGTCGACCAGTTGTCTATTTATTATTTTTTTACTACGCATCAAGCTGCGCTGCTTGTCTTTGCTCCTGTGTGCTCGCGCACTCTCGCCTTTTCCACTTATTTTTATTTTTGATTTATTTTTGATTTATTTTGTCAATTTAAAAAAAATACGCATCGTGCTGTGCTGTTTGTGTTTGCTTGAGTGCATTCGCGCGCTCTCGCTTTCTCCACTTTACAATTTTTTTGTTATTATTTATCTATTCCTGAGAGTTTATCTTATTTTTTATTTGTTTATTTAAATGAAGTCGACCAGTTGCCTGCCCTTCCTTCCATTATCCGTCACCGAGACAAACTGAACAAAGTTCTGAGGTCGACCTTGTAAAGATAAGGATTCAGGTCTGTCTGCTGTTTACCTTTGCTCCTGCGCGCACTGCCCTTCTCTCCACATTTATGTGTTTGTTTGTTTGTCTATCTAATCTTTTGGGTTTTTATTTCTAATGAGGTCGACCAGTTGTCTATTTATTATTTTTTTTACTACGCATCAAGCTGCGCTGCTTGTCTTTGCTCCTGTGTGCTCGCGCACTCTCGCCTTTTCCACTTATTTTTATTTTTGATTTATTTTTGATTTATTTTGTCAATATAAAAAAAATACGCATCGTGCTGTGCTGTTTGTGTTTGCTTGAGTGCATTCGCGCGCTCTCGCTTTCTCCACTTTACAATTTTTTTGTTATTATTTATCTATTCCTGAGAGTTTATCTTATTTTTTATTTGTTTATTTAAATGAAGTCGACCAGTTGCCTGCCCTTCCTTCCATTATCCGTCACCGAGACAAACTGAACAAAGTTCTGAGGTCGACCTTGTAAAGATAAGGATTCAGGTCTGTCTGCTGTTTACCTTTGCTCCTGCGCGCACTGCCCTCTCTCCACATTTATGTGTTTGTTTGTTTGTCTATCTAATCTTTTGGGTTTTTATTTCTAATGAGGTCGACCAGTTGTCTATTTATTATTTTTTTTACTACGCATCAAGCTGCGCTGCTTGTCTTTGCTCCTGTGTGCTCGCGCACTCTCGCCTTTTCCACTTATTTTTATTTTTGATTTATTTTTGATTTATTTTGTCAATTTAAAAAAAAATACGCATCGTGCTGTGCTGTTTGTGTTTGCTTGAGTGCATTCGCGCGCTCTCGCTTTCTCCACTTTACAATTTTTTTGTTATTATTTATCTATTCCTGAGAGTTTATCTTATTTTTTATTTGTTTATTTAAATGAAGTCGACCAGTTGCCTGCCCTTCCTTCCATTATCCGTCACCGAGACAAACTGAACAAAGTTCTGAGGTCGACCTTGTAAAGATAAGGATTCAGGTCTGTCTGCTGTTTACCTTTGCTCCTGCGCGCACTGCCCTTCTCTCCACATTTATGTGTTTGTTTGTTTGTCTATCTAATCTTTTGGGTTTTTATTTCTAATGAGGTCGACCAGTTGTCTATTTATTATTTTTTTTACTACGCATCAAGCTGCGCTGCTTGTCTTTGCTCCTGTGTGCTCGCGCACTCTCGCCTTTTCCACTTATTTTTATTTTTGATTTATTTTTGATTTATTTTGTCAATTAAAAAAAATACGCATCGTGCTGTGCTGTTTGTGTTTGCTTGAGTGCATTCGCGCGCTCTCGCTTTCTCCACTTTACAATTTTTTTGTTATTATTTATCTATTCCTGAGAGTTTATCTTATTTTTTATTTGTTTATTTAAATGAAGTCGACCAGTTGCCTGCCCTTCCTTCCATTATCCGTCACCGAGACAAACTGAACAAAGTTCTGAGGTCGACCTTGTAAAGATAAGGATTCAGGTCTGTCTGCTGTTTACCTTTGCTCCTGCGCGCACTGCCCTTCTCTCCACATTTATGTGTTTGTTTGTTTGTCTATCTAATCTTTTGGGTTTTTATTTCTAATGAGGTCGACCAGTTGTCTATTTATTATTTTTTTTACTACGCATCAAGCTGCGCTGCTTGTCTTTGCTCCTGTGTGCTCGCGCACTCTCGCCTTTTCCACTTATTTTTATTTTTGATTTATTTTTGATTTATTTTGTCAATTTAAAAAAAATACGCATCGTGCTGTGCTGTTTGTGTTTGCTTGAGTGCATTCGCGCGCTCTCGCTTTCTCCACTTTACAATTTTTTGTTATTATTTATCTATTCCTGAGAGTTTATCTTATTTTTTATTTGTTTATTTAAATGAAGTCGACCAGTTGCCTGCCCTTCCTTCCATTATCCGTCACCGAGACAAACTGAACAAAGTTCTGAGGTCGACCTTGTAAAGATAAGTATTCAGGTCTGTCTGCTGTTTACCTTTGCTCCTGCGCGCACTGCCCTCTCTCCACATTTATGTGTTTGTTTGTTTGTCTATCTAATCTTTTGGGTTTTTATTTCTAATGAGGTCGACCAGTTGTCTATTTATTATTTTTTTTACTACGCATCAAGCTGCGCTGCTTGTCTTTGCTCCTGTGTGCTCGCGCACTCTCGCCTTTTCCACTTATTTTTATTTTTGATTTATTTTTGATTTATTTTGTCAATTTAAAAAAAATACGCATCGTGCTGTGCTGTTTGTGTTTGCTTGAGTGCATTCGCGCGCTCTCGCTTTCTCCACTTTACAATTTTTTTGTTATTATTTATCTATTCCTGAGAGTTTATCTTATTTTTTATTTGTTTATTTAAATGAAGTCGACCAGTTGCCTGCCCTTCCTTCCATTATCCGTCACCGAGACAAACTGAACAAAGTTCTGAGGTCGACCTTGTAAAGATAAGGATTCAGGTCTGTCTGCTGTTTACCTTTGCTCCTGCGCGCACTGCCCTTCTCTCCACATTTATGTGTTTGTTTGTTTGTCTATCTAATCTTTTGGGTTTTTATTTCTAATGAGGTCGACCAGTTGTCTATTTATTATTTTTTTTACTACGCATCAAGCTGCGCTGCTTGTCTTTGCTCCTGTGTGCTCGCGCACTCTCGCCTTTTCCACTTATTTTTATTTTTGATTTATTTTTGATTTATTTTGTCAATTTAAAAAAAATACGCATCGTGCTGTGCTGTTTGTGTTTGCTTGAGTGCATTCGCGCGCTCTCGCTTTCTCCACTTTACAATTTTTTTGTTATTATTTATCTATTCCTGAGAGTTTATCTTATTTTTTATTTGTTTATTTAAATGAAGTCGACCAGTTGCCTGCCCTTCCTTCCATTATCCGTCACCGAGACAAACTGAACAAAGTTCTGAGGTCGACCTTGTAAAGATAAGGATTCAGGTCTGTCTGCTGTTTACCTTTGCTCCTGCGCGCACTGCCCTTCTCTCCACATTTATGTGTTTGTTTGTTTGTCTATCTAATCTTTTGGGTTTTTATTTCTAATGAGGTCGACCAGTTGTCTATTTATTATTTTTTTTACTACGCATCAAGCTGCGCTGCTTGTCTTTGCTCCTGTGTGCTCGCGCACTCTCGCCTTTTCCACTTATTTTTATTTTTGATTTATTTTTGATTTATTTTGTCAATATAAAAAAAATACGCATCGTGCTGTGCTGTTTGTGTTTGCTTGAGTGCATTCGCGCGCTCTCGCTTTCTCCACTTTACAATTTTTTTGTTATTATTTATCTATTCCTGAGAGTTTATCTTATTTTTTATTTGTTTATTTAAATGAAGTCGACCAGTTGCCTGCCCTTCCTTCCATTATCCGTCACCGAGACAAACTGAACAAAGTTCTGAGGTCGACCTTGTAAAGATAAGGATTCAGGTCTGTCTGCTGTTTACCTTTGCTCCTGCGCGCACTGCCCTTCTCTCCACATTTATGTGTTTGTTTGTTTGTCTATCTAATCTTTTGGGTTTTTATTTCTAATGAGGTCGACCAGTTGTCTATTTATTATTTTTTTTACTACGCATCAAGCTGCGCTGCTTGTCTTTGCTCCTGTGTGCTCGCGCACTCTCGCCTTTTCCACTTATTTTTATTTTTGATTTATTTTTGATTTATTTTGTCAATTTAAAAAAAAATACGCATCGTGCTGTGCTGTTTGTGTTTGCTTGAGTGCATTCGCGCGCTCTCGCTTTCTCCACTTTACAATTTTTTTGTTATTATTTATCTATTCCTGAGAGTTTATCTTATTTTTTATTTGTTTATTTAAATGAAGTCGACCAGTTGCCTGCCCTTCCTTCCATTATCCGTCACCGAGACAAACTGAACAAAGTTCTGAGGTCGACCTTGTAAAGATAAGGATTCAGGTCTGTCTGCTGTTTACCTTTGCTCCTGCGCGCACTGCCCTTCTCTCCACATTTATGTGTTTGTTTGTTTGTCTATCTAATCTTTTGGGTTTTTATTTCTAATGAGGTCGACCAGTTGTCTATTTATTATTTTTTTTACTACGCATCAAGCTGCGCTGCTTGTCTTTGCTCCTGTGTGCTCGCGCACTCTCGCCTTTTCCACTTATTTTTATTTTTGATTTATTTTTGATTTATTTTGTCAATATAAAAAAAATACGCATCGTGCTGTGCTGTTTGTGTTTGCTTGAGTGCATTCGCGCGCTCTCGCTTTCTCCACTTTACAATTTTTTTGTTATTATTTATCTATTCCTGAGAGTTTATCTTATTTTTTATTTGTTTATTTAAATGAAGTCGACCAGTTGCCTGCCCTTCCTTCCATTATCCGTCACCGAGACAAACTGAACAAAGTTCTGAGGTCGACCTTGTAAAGATAAGGATTCAGGTCTGTCTGCTGTTTACCTTTGCTCCTGCGCGCACTGCCCTTCTCTCCACATTTATGTGTTTGTTTGTTTGTCTATCTAATCTTTTGGGTTTTTATTTCTAATGAGGTCGACCAGTTGTCTATTTATTATTTTTTTTACTACGCATCAAGCTGCGCTGCTTGTCTTTGCTCCTGTGTGCTCGCGCACTCTCGCCTTTTCCACTTATTTTTATTTTTGATTTATTTTTGATTTATTTTGTCAATTTAAAAAAAATACGCATCGTGCTGTGCTGTTTGTGTTTGCTTGAGTGCATTCGCGCGCTCTCGCTTTCTCCACTTTACAATTTTTTTGTTATTATTTATCTATTCCTGAGAGTTTATCTTATTTTTATTTGTTTATTTAAATGAAGTCGACCAGTTGCCTGCCCTTCCTTCCATTATCCGTCACCGAGACAAACTGAACAAAGTTCTGAGGTCGACCTTGTAAAGATAAGGCTTCAGGTCTGTCTGCTGTTTACCTTTGCTCCTGCGCGCACTGCCCTTCTCTCCACATTTATGTGTTTGTTTGTTTGTCTATCTAATCTTTTGGGTTTTTATTTCTAATGAGGTCGACCAGTTGTCTATTTATTATTTTTTTTACTACGCATCAAGCTGCGCTGCTTGTCTTTGCTCCTGTGTGCTCGCGCACTCTCGCCTTTTCCACTTATTTTTATTTTTGATTTATTTTTGATTTATTTTGTCAATTTAAAAAAAATACGCATCGTGCTGTGCTGTTTGTGTTTGCTTGAGTGCATTCGCGCGCTCTCGCTTTCTCCACTTTACAATTTTTTTGTTATTATTTATCTATTCCTGAGAGTTTATCTTATTTTTTATTTGTTTATTTAAATGAAGTCGACCAGTTGCCTGCCCTTCCTTCCATTATCCGTCACCGAGACAAACTGAACAAAGTTCTGAGGTCGACCTTGTAAAGATAAGGATTCAGGTCTGTCTGCTGTTTACCTTTGCTCCTGCGCGCACTGCCCTTCTCTCCACATTTATGTGTTTGTTTGTTTGTCTATCTAATCTTTTGGGTTTTTATTTCTAATGAGGTCGACCAGTTGTCTATTTATTATTTTTTTTACTACGCATCAAGCTGCGCTGCTTGTCTTTGCTCCTGTGTGCTCGCGCACTCTCGCCTTTTCCACTTATTTTTATTTTTGATTTATTTTTGATTTATTTTGTCAATTAAAAAAAATACGCATCGTGCTGTGCTGTTTGTGTTTGCTTGAGTGCATTCGCGCGCTCTCGCTTTCTCCACTTTACAATTTTTTGTTATTATTTATCTATTCCTGAGAGTTTATCTTATTTTTTATTTGTTTATTTAAATGAAGTCGACCAGTTGCCTGCCCTTCCTTCCATTATCCGTCACCGAGACAAACTGAACAAAGTTCTGAGGTCGACCTTGTAAAGATAAGGATTCAGGTCTGTCTGCTGTTTACCTTTGCTCCTGCGCGCACTGCCCTCTCTCCACATTTATGTGTTTGTTTGTTTGTCTATCTAATCTTTTGGGTTTTTATTTCTAATGAGGTCGACCAGTTGTCTATTTATTATTTTTTTTACTACGCATCAAGCTGCGCTGCTTGTCTTTGCTCCTGTGTGCTCGCGCACTCTCGCCTTTTCCACTTATTTTTATTTTTGATTTATTTTTGATTTATTTTGTCAATTTAAAAAAAATACGCATCGTGCTGTGCTGTTTGTGTTTGCTTGAGTGCATTCGCGCGCTCTCGCTTTCTCCACTTTACAATTTTTTTGTTATTATTTATCTATTCCTGAGAGTTTATCTTATTTTTTATTTGTTTATTTAATGAAGTCGACCAGTTGCCTGCCCTTCCTTCCATTATCCGTCACCGAGACAAACTGAACAAAGTTCTGAGGTCGACCTTGTAAAGATAAGGATTCAGGTCTGTCTGCTGTTTACCTTTGCTCCTGCGCGCACTGCCCTTCTCTCCACATTTATGTGTTTGTTTGTTTGTCTATCTAATCTTTTGGGTTTTTATTTCTAATGAGGTCGACCAGTTGTCTATTTATTATTTTTTTTACTACGCATCAAGCTGCGCTGCTTGTCTTTGCTCCTGTGTGCTCGCGCACTCTCGCCTTTTCCACTTATTTTTATTTTTGATTTATTTTTTATTTATTTTGTCAATTTAAAAAAAATACGCATCGTGCTGTGCTGTTTGTGTTTGCTTGAGTGCATTCGCGCGCTCTCGCTTTCTCCACTTTACAATTTTTTTGTTATTATTTATCTATTCCTGAGAGTTTATCTTATTTTTTATTTGTTTATTTAAATGAAGTCGACCAGTTGCCTGCCCTTCCTTCCATTATCCGTCACCGAGACAAACTGAACAAAGTTCTGAGGTCGACCTTGTAAAGATAAGGATTCAGGTCTGTCTGCTGTTTACCTTTGCTCCTGCGCGCACTGCCCTTCTCTCCAATTTATGTGTTTGTTTGTTTGTCTATCTAATCTTTTGGGTTTTTATTTCTAATGAGGTCGACCAGTTGTCTATTTATTATTTTTTTTACTACGCATCAAGCTGCGCTGCTTGTCTTTGCTCCTGTGTGCTCGCGCACTCTCGCCTTTTCCACTTATTTTTATTTTTGATTTATTTTTGATTTATTTTGTCAATATAAAAAAAATACGCATCGTGCTGTGCTGTTTGTGTTTGCTTGAGTGCATTCGCGCGCTCTCGCTTTCTCCACTTTACAATTTTTTTGTTATTATTTATCTATTCCTGAGAGTTTATCTTATTTTTTATTTGTTTATTTAAATGAAGTCGACCAGTTGCCTGCCCTTCCTTCCATTATCCGTCACCGAGACAAACTGAACAAAGTTCTGAGGTCGACCTTGTAAAGATAAGGATTCAGGTCTGTCTGCTGTTTACCTTTGCTCCTGCGCGCACTGCCCATCTCTCCACATTTATGTGTTTGTTTGTTTGTCTCTCTAATCTTTTGGGTTTTTATTTCTAATGAGGTCGACCAGTTGTCTATTTATTATTTTTTTTACTACGCATCAGCTGCGCTGCTTGTCTTTGCTCCTGTGTGCTCGCGCACTCTCGCCTTTTCCACTTATTTTTATTTTTGATTTATTTTGTCAATTTAAAAAAAAATACGCATCGTGCTGTGCTGTTTGTGTTTGCTTGAGTGCATTCGCGCGCTCTCGCTTTCTCCACTTTACAATTTTTTTGTTATTATTTATCTATTCCTGAGAGTTTATCTTATTTTTTATTTGTTTATTTAAATGAAGTCGACCAGTTGCCTGCCCTTCCTTCCATTATCCGTCACCGAGACAAACTGAACAAAGTTCTGAGGTCGACCTTGTAAAGATAAGGATTCAGGTCTGTCTGCTGTTTACCTTTGCTCCTGCGCGCACTGCCCTTCTCTCCACATTTATGTGTTTGTTTGTTTGTCTATCTAATCTTTTGGGTTTTTATTTCTAATGAGGTCGACCAGTTGTCTATTTATTATTTTTTTTACTACGCATCAAGCTGCGCTGCTTGTCTTTGCTCCTGTGTGCTCGCGCACTCTCGCCTTTTCCACTTATTTTTATTTTTGATTTATTTTTGATTTATTTTGTCAAATTTAAAAAAAATACGCATCGTGCTGTGCTGTTTGTGTTTGCTTGAGTGCATTCGCGCGCTCTCGCTTTCTCCACTTTACAATTTTTTTGTTATTATTTATCTATTCCTGAGAGTTTATCTTATTTTTATTTGTTTATTTAAATGAAGTCGACCAGTTGCCTGCCCTTCCTTCCATTATCCGTCACCGAGACAAACTGAACAAATTCTGAGGTCGACCTTGTAAAGATAAGGATTCAGGTCTGTCTGCTGTTTACCTTTGCTCCTGCGCGCACTGCCCTTCTCTCTACATTTATGTGTTTGTTTGTTTGTCTATCTAATCTTTTGGGTTTTTATTTCTAATGAGGTCGACCAGTTGTCTATTTATTATTTTTTTTACTACGCATCAAGCTGCGCTGCTTGTCTTTGCTCCTGTGTGCTCGCGCACTCTCGCCTTTTCCACTTATTTTTATTTTTGATTTATTTTTGATTTATTTTGTCAATTTAAAAAAAAATACGCATCGTGCTGTGCTGTTTGTGTTTGCTTGAGTGCATTCGCGCGCTCTCGCTTTCTCCACTTTACAATTTTTTTGTTATTATTTATCTATTCCTGAGAGTTTATCTTATTTTTTATTTGTTTATTTAAATGAAGTCGACCAGTTGCCTGCCCTTCCTTCCATTATCCGTCACCGAGACAAACTGAACAAAGTTCTGAGGTCGACCTTGTAAAGATAAGGATTCAGGTCTGTCTGCTGTTTACCTTTGCTCCTGCGCGCACTGCCCTTCTCTCCACATTTATGTGTTTGTTTGTTTGTCTATCTAATCTTTTGGGTTTTTATTTCTAATGAGGTCGACCAGTTGTCTATTTATTATTTTTTTTACTACGCATCAAGCTGCGCTGCTTGTCTTTGCTCCTGTGTGCTCGCGCACTCTCGCCTTTTCCACTTATTTTTAATTTTTGATTTATTTTGTCAATTTAAAAAAAATACGCATCGTGCTGTGCTGTTTGTGTTTGCTTGAGTGCATTCGCGCGCTCTCGCTTTCTCCACTTTACAATTTTTTTGTTATTATTTATCTATTCCTGAGAGTTTATCTTATTTTTTATTTGTTTATTTAAATGAAGTCGACCAGTTGCCTGCCCTTCCTTCCATTATCCGTCACCGAGACAAACTGAACAAAGTTCTGAGGTCGACCTTGTAAAGATAAGGATTCAGGTCTGTCTGCTGTTTACCTTTGCTCCTGCGCGCACTGCCCTTCTCTCCACATTTATGTGTTTGTTTGTTTGTCTATCTAATCTTTTGGGTTTTTATTTCTAATGAGGTCGACCAGTTGTCTATTTATTATTTTTTTTACTACGCATCAAGCTGCGCTGCTTGTCTTTGCTCCTGTGTGCTCGCGCACTCTCGCCTTTTCCACTTATTTTTATTTTTGATTTATTTTTGATTTATTTTGTCAATTTAAAAAAAAATACGCATCGTGCTGTGCTGTTTGTGTTTGCTTGAGTGCATTCGCGCGCTCTCGCTTTCTCCACTTTACAATTTTTTGTTATTATTTATCTATTCCTGAGAGTTTATCTTATTTTTATTTGTTTATTTAAATGAAGTCGACCAGTTGCCTGCCCTTCCTTCCATTATCCGTCACCGAGACAAACTGAACAAAGTTCTGAGGTCGACCTTGTAAAGATAAGGATTCAGGTCTGTCTGCTGTTTACCTTTGCTCCTGCGCGCACTGCCCTTCTCTCCACATTTATGTGTTTGTTTGTTTGTCTATCTAATCTTTTGGGTTTTTATTTCTAATGAGGTCGACCAGTTGTCTATTTATTATTTTTTTTACTACGCATCAAGCTGCGCTGCTTGTCTTTGCTCCTGTGTGCTCGCGCACTCTCGCCTTTTCCACTTATTTTTATTTTTGATTTATTTTTGATTTATTTTGTCAATTTAAAAAAATACGCATCGTGCTGTGCTGTTTGTGTTTGCTTGAGTGCATTCGCGCGCTCTCGCTTTCTCCACTTTACAATTTTTTTGTTATTATTTATCTATTCCTGAGAGTTTATCTTATTTTTATTTGTTTATTTAAATGAAGTCGACCAGTTGCCTGCCCTTCCTTCCATTATCCGTCACCGAGACAAACTGAACAAAGTTCTGAGGTCGACCTTGTAAAGATAAGGATTCAGGTCTGTCTGCTGTTTACCTTTGCTCCTGCGCGCACTGCCCTTCTCTCCACATTTATGTGTTTGTTTGTTTGTCTATCTAATCTTTTGGGTTTTTATTTCTAATGAGGTCGACCAGTTGTCTATTTATTATTTTTTTTACTACGCATCAAGCTGCGCTGCTTGTCTTTGCTCCTGTGTGCTCGCGCACTCTCGCCTTTTCCACTTATTTTTATTTTTGATTTATTTTTGATTTATTTTGTCAATTTTAAAAAAAATACGCATCGTGCTGTGCTGTTTGTGTTTGCTTGAGTGCATTCGCGCGCTCTCGCTTTCTCCACTTTACAATTTTTTTGTTATTATTTATCTATTCCTGAGAGTTTATCTTATTTTTTATTTGTTTATTTAAATGAAGTCGACCAGTTGCCTGCCCTTCCTTCCATTATCCGTCACCGAGACAAACTGAACAAAGTTCTGAGGTCGACCTTGTAAAGATAAGGATTCAGGTCTGTCTGCTGTTTACCTTTGCTCCTGCGCGCACTGCCGTCTCTCCACATTTATGTGTTTGTTTGTTTGTCTATCTAATCTTTTGGGTTTTTATTTCTAATGAGGTCGACCAGTTGTCTATTTATTATTTTTTTTACTACGCATCAAGCTGCGCTGCTTGTCTTTGCTCCTGTGTGCTCGCGCACTCTCGCCTTTTCCACTTATTTTTATTTTTGATTTATTTTTGATTTATTTTGTCAATTTAAAAAAAATACGCATCGTGCTGTGCTGTTTGTGTTTGCTTGAGTGCATTCGCGCGCTCTCGTTTTCTCCACTTTACAATTTTTTTGTTATTATTTATCTATTCCTGAGAGTTTATCTTATTTTTTATTTGTTTATTTGAATGAAGTCGACCAGTTGCCTGCCCTTCTTTCCATTATCCGTCACCGAGACAAACTGAACAAAGTTCTGAGGTCGACCTTGTAAAGATAACGATTCAGGTCTGTCTGCTGTTTACCTTTGCTCCTGCGCGCACTGACCTTCTCTCCACATTTATGTGTTTGTTTGTTTGTCTATCTAATCTTTTGGGTTTTTAATTCTAATGAGGTCGACCAGTTGTCTATTTATTATTTTTTTTACTACGCATCAAGCTGCTCTGCTTGTCTTTGCTCCTGTGTGCTCGCGCACTCTCGCCTTTTCCACTTATTTTTATTTTTGATTTATTTTGTCAATTTAAAAAAAATACGCATCGTGCTGTGCTGTTTGTGTTTGCTTGAGTGCATTCGCGCGCTCTCGCTTTCTCCACTTTACAATTTTTTTGTTATTATTTATCTATTCCTGAGAGTTTATCTTATTTTTTATTTGTTTATTTAAATGAAGTCGACCAGTTGCCTGCCCTTCCTACCATTATCCGTCACCGAGACAAACTGAACAAAGTTCTGAGGTCGACCTTGTAAAGATAAGGATTCAGGTCTGTCTGCTGTTTACCTTTGCTCCTGCGCGCACTGCCCTTCTCTCCACATTTATGTGTTTGTTTGTTTGTCTATCTAATCTTTTGGGTTTTTATTTCTAATGAGGTCGACCAGTTGTCTATTTATTATTTTTTTTACTACGCATCAAGCTGCGCTGCTTGTCTTTGCTCCTGTGTGCTCGCGCACTCTCGCCTTTTCCACTTATTTTTATTTTTGATTTATTTTTGATTTATTTTGTCAATTTTAAAAAAAATACGCATCGTGCTGTGCTGTTTGTGTTTGCTTGAGTGCATTCGCGCGCTCTCGCTTTCTCCACTTTACAATTTTTTTGTTATTATTTATCTATTCCTGAGAGTTTATCTTATTTTTTATTTGTTTATTTAAATGAAGTCGACCAGTTGCCTGCCCTTCCTTCCATTATCCGTCACCGAGACAAACTGAACAAAGTTCTGAGGTCGACCTTGTAAAGATAAGGATTCAGGTCTGTCTGCTGTTTACCTTTGCTCCTGCGCGCACTGCCCTCTCTCCACATTTATGTGTTTGTTTGTTTGTCTATCTAATCTTTTGGGTTTTTATTTCTAATGAGGTCGACCAGTTGTCTATTTATTATTTTTTTTACTACGCATCAAGCTGCGCTGCTTGTCTTTGCTCCTGTGTGCTCGCGCACTCTCGCCTTTTCCACTTATTTTTATTTTTGATTTATTTTTGATTTATTTTGTCAATTTAAAAAAAATACGCATCGTGCTGTGCTGTTTGTGTTTGCTTGAGTGCATTCGCGCGCTCTCGCTTTCTCCACTTTACAATTTTTTTGTTATTATTTATCTATTCCTGAGAGTTTATCTTATTTTTATTTGTTTATTTAAATGAAGTCGACCAGTTGCCTGCCCTTCTTTCCATTATCCGTCACCGAGACAAACTGAACAAAGTTCTGAGGTCGACCTTGTAAAGATAAGGATTCAGGTCTGTCTGCTGTTTACCTTTGCTCCTGCGCGCACTGCCCTTCTCTCCACATTTATGTGTTTGTTTGTTTGTCTATCTAATCTTTTGGGTTTTTATTTCTAATGAGGTCGACCAGTTGTCTATTTATTATTTTTTTTACTACGCATCAAGCTGCGCTGCTTGTCTTTGCTCCTGTGTGCTCGCGCACTCTCGCCTTTTCCACTTATTTTTATTTTTGATTTATTTTTGATTTATTTTGTCAATTTTAAAAAAAATACGCATCGTGCTGTGCTGTTTGTGTTTGCTTGAGTGCATTCGCGCGCTCTCGCTTTCTCCACTTTACAATTTTTTTGTTATTATTTATCTATTCCTGAGAGTTTATCTTATTTTTATTTGTTTATTTAAATGAAGTCGACCAGTTGCCTGCCCTTCCTTCCATTATCCGTCACCGAGACAAACTGAACAAAGTTCTGAGGTCGACCTTGTAAAGATAAGGATTCAGGTCTGTCTGCTGTTTACCTTTGCTCCTGCGCGCACTGCCCTTCTCTCCACATTTATGTGTTTGTTTGTTTGTCTATCTAATCTTTTGGGTTTTTATTTCTAATGAGGTCGACCAGTTGTCTATTTATTATTTTTTTTACTACGCATCAAGCTGCGCTGCTTGTCTTTGCTCCTGTGTGCTCGCGCACTCTCGCCTTTTCCACTTATTTTTATTTTTGATTTATTTTGTCAATTTTAAAAAAAAGTACGCATCGTGCTGTGCTGTTTGTGTTTGCTTGAGTGCATTCGCGCGCTCTCGCTTTCTCCACTTTACAATTTTTTTTGTTATTATTTATCTATTCCTGAGAGTTTATCTTATTTTTTATTTGTTTATTTAAATGAAGTCGACCAGTTGCCTGCCCTTCCTTCCATTATCCGTCACCGAGACAAACTGAACAAAGTTCTGAGGTCGACCTTGTAAAGATAAGGATTCAGGTCTGTCTGCTGTTTACCTTTGCTCCTGGGTGCACTGCCCTTCTCTCCACATTTATGTGTTTGTTTGTTTGTCTATCTAATCTTTTGGGTTTTTATTTCTAATGAGGTCGACCAGTTGTCTATTTATTATTTTTTTTACTACGCATCAAGCTGCGCTGCTTGTCTTTGCTCCTGTGTGCTCGCGCACTCTCGCCTTTTATACTTATTTTTATTTTTGATTTATTTTTGATTTATTTTGTCAATTTAAAAAAAATACGCATCGTGCTGTGCTGTTTGTGTTTGCTTGAGTGCATTCGCGCGCTCTCGCTTTCTCCACTTTACAATTTTTTGTTATTATTTATCTATTCCTGAGAGTTTATCTTATTTTTTATTTGTTTATTTAAATGAAGTCGACCAGTTGCCTGCCCTTCCTTCCATTATCCGTCACCGAGACAAACTGAACAAATTCTGAGGTCGACCTTGTAAAGATAAGGATTCAGGTCTGTCTGCTGTTTACCTTTGCTCCTGCGCGCACTGCCCTTCTCTCCACATTTATGTGTTTGTTTGTTTGTCTATCTAATCTTTTGGGTTTTTATTTCTAATGAGGTCGACCAGTTGTCTATTTATTATTTTTTTTACTACGCATCAAGCTGCGCTGCTTGTCTTTGCTCCTGTGTGCTCGCGCACTCTCGCCTTTTCCACTTATTTTTATTTTGATTTATTTTTGATTTATTTTGTCAATTTAAAAAAAAATACGCATCGTGCTGTGCTGTTTGTGTTTGCTTGAGTGCATTCGCGCGCTCTCGCTTTCTCCACTTTACAATTTTTTGTTATTATTTATCTATTCCTGAGAGTTTATCTTATTTTTATTTGTTTATTTAAATGAAGTCGACCAGTTGCCTGCCCTTCCTTCCATTATCCGTCACCGAGACAAACTGAACAAAGTTCTGAGGTCGACCTTGTAAAGATAAGGATTCAGGTCTGTCTGCTGTTTACCTTTGCTCCTGCGCGCACTGCCCTTCTCTCCACATTTATGTGTTTGTTTGTTTGTCTATCTAATCTTTTGGGTTTTTATTTCTAATGAGGTCGACCAGTTGTCTATTTATTATTTTTTTTACTACGCATCAAGCTGCGCTGCTTGTCTTTGCTCCTGTGTGCTCGCGCACTCTCTCCTTTTCCACTTATTTTTATTTTTGATTTATTTTTGATTTATTTTGTCAATTTAAAAAAATATGCATCGTGCTGTGCTGTTTGTGTTTGCTTGAGTGCATTCGCGCGCTCTCGCTTTCTCCACTTTACAATTTTTTTTGTTATTATTTATCTATTCCTGAGAGTTTATCTTATTTTTTATTTGTTTATTTAAATGAAGTCGACCAGTTGCCTACCCTTCCTTCCATTATCCGTCACCGAGACAAACTGAACAAAGTTCTGAGGTCGACCTTGTAAAGAGAAGGATTCAGGTCTGTCTGCTGTTTACCTTTGCTCATGCGCGCACTGCCCTTCTCTCCACATTTATGTGTTTGTTTGTTTGTCTATCTAATCTTTTGGGTTTTTATTTCTAATGAGGTCGACCAGTTGTCTATTTATTATTTTTTTTACTACGCATCAAGCTGCGCTGCTTGTCTTTGCTCCTGTGTGCTCGCGCACTCTCGCCTTTTCCACTTATTTATATTTTTGATTTATTTTTGATTTATTTTGTCAATTTAAAAAAAAAATACGCATCGTGCTGTGCTGTTTGTGTTTGCTTGAGTGCATTCGCGCGCTCTCGCTTTCTCCACTTTACAATTTTTTTGTTATTATTTATCTATTCCTGAGAGTTTACCTTATTTTTATTTGTTTATTTAAATGAAGTCGACCAGTTGCCTGCCCTTCCTTCCATTATCCGTCACCGAGACAAACTGAACAAAGTTCTGAGGTGGACCTTGTAAAGATAAGGATTCAGGTCTGTCTGCTGCTTACCTTTGCTCCTGCGCGCACTGCCCTTCTCTCCACATTTATGTGTTTGTTTCTTTGTCTATCTAATCTTTTGGGTTTTTATTTCTAATGAGGTCGACCAGTTGTCTATTTATTATTTTTTTTAACTACGCATCAAGCTGCGCTGCTTGTCTTTGCTCCTGTGTGCTCCCGCACTCTCGCCTTTTCCACTTATTTTTATTTTTGATTTATTTTTGATTTATTTTGTCAATTTAAAAAAAAATACGCATCGTGCTGTGCTGTTTGTGTTTGCTTGAGTGCATTTGCGCGCTC
>NW_025959506.1:0-41951 GCF_023159225.1 Perognathus longimembris pacificus | reverse complement strand
CTGCACTCATATTTGCTTCACCACAAACTCCTGAGATTCTCTCTTCATGCCCTCCTTGCCCCTGCCCTTGCTGCTGCTTCCACTCCCAGCATTAGCCTTCCTGCCTCCAGACTCCTATCAACTCACGCGTGCCACCGGGGCCTCTGCCTCTTTGCCCCTGCCTCTGCTTCCCATTTTCCTCCTCCTCCATCTGAGCTTCACAGGCTACACAGCTCCCGACGCATCTCGTCCCTTCCTCTGAGGAATTCAGAACCCCCCTCCCTCTTCCTGGCCCTTGTTGTCTTCTCCAATTCGCCTCTGCTCTCAGCCTCTGTACTCCTGGCCTCTGCCAGTCCTCTCGTGCACAACAGTCCGCATTCCTCTAAGCTGTAGTCTCCCTGTTCTGTCCCCAAATCCCTCTGCTTCTTTTCTCTGTGCAGGAGGGTGTGTATATGAGGGAGGAGGGTTGGGGCCTTCCTTTTCTACCTTGTGGCTCCTTTTCCTGCGACTGACATCCTATTAGTCTGGAAAAAGCAACTGCTCACTTGACCGAGCCACTTGAAGCCCTTCACTGGCTTGCTAGGTAGCAGCCCTGGTGTGCTTCTGAGGTTGCAGGACTGCGCATGCGCGGCCCGCCGTGTAGCAAAGCCTCCAGGAGGTGGCTGGATGATTTGGGTTTCTATGCCTTGCCCAGTGTGCTGAGGTGCATTTGCATTTGCATTCCAACAGGATCAGCTTTAGCGGGAGGGGGAGTGACGCCTCTTAGCGGTAGTCAGTTGTTGCTCACAGCCCATCAGGCCCTGCTTATGCCTCCTTGACTGCACATGCGCCCCCAGGGGTGCTGGGAAGCCTCTGGGCGGTGCCTGGAGGGTTAGGCGCTCTGTGACGTGAATCAGGTTTCTAGGCGCCACCTGCTGACGTGTGCCAGTGTTCCAAGTGGAGTTGCCATCGCGAAAGGGACGCGAAGGCCCTTAGGGGTTGGCTCTGACTGCTCACCAGTTCTCACAGGCCAACAGGGAAGTACAGGACCTCCGGAGCCACCAATCGCACACCTGGAATCCCCGCTGGGACGGGCTGGGTCCACTTTTCACCTCCGCTCGCGCTCCATCCCACATCCTGGCTGAACCCGTGTTGGACAGCTCCCCCACCTCCTCTGCCCTTGCCAGTCCTGGAAGTGGCCGGTGTCTGAATCCGCCACCTCTCTCCCCATCCACGTCATCTGTTCGATGACAGCACAATGGAGATTCAAGGTCAGCAGGTGAAGGGGTTATTGGGTTCTCCTAACCGCACAGGTGACCGCTCCACTCTTGTTTGCCCTCTTGCCTGGCCTCTCTGGCCCACATCTCTGCCAGATCCTTCCTCCTACCGAGTAGCGGTGGGTCATAATGGCTATAGGCAGGAGCTGGCAATGCGGGGGCCGTTGGCTCACAGCCATAAGTTTAAGGCTCCTGCAGGGTGCTATGCTCAGACACCAGGGAAAGGGAATTCTGACGCTTCCCTGCGTTGGCCAAGGCACCCTGGCTCCCAGCAATGCTATTCGTAGGCGTCATCATCACTCCCATGCGGATCGCCAACAGCAGTGGCTGCTTAGCATCCCCGGACTCATGTCTGGAGACCTTGGAGAAGCAGACAGCACTAAAGGCAGCCTTGCCAAATGAATGGTTTCCTGGGAATTTCAAGCAAGCAAGTATACGTGCACACACTTTGAATCGCATCTGTTCAACTTCATATCGGACACACTCCTGCCACCGCACATGGACAGGAAATTTCTCACATGCAAGCCCACTCTCCATCTCTGTCTTTCTCTGTCACTCGCCGCAGCCTCCACATGCTCACTCAGAACACACTGTGACGGGACCTCCTGGATCCACATCCAGATGCCTATTTACACATATCCAGACTTATGTTTAGGAAGTACACCCATGTACGGTGTCAGGAACACACACGCACTCGTACAACCAAACACGGGACACACTCACGCACTTGCGAGCACACCCAGTTTACCGTGCCTTGGAAGGTGCTAAGGGTTTTCAGGGCACTGGGTGCGACTTGATCGAATCAAGCCTGATACTGTTGTGGTGGGGCGTGGCTAGGGAGCCCAGCCCTGCATGTTGGCCAGCCCATTGGCACTTGTGTCTTCCCCTGCTGTCCTTACCTGTTTCCCATTCCCTGTACCATGCAGCTTGAGCGACCTGAATTGCAAAACAACTCTTGGCGGAATGCAATGAGGGGAGACATGTGAATGCGGCAGGACCACGGGATTATCCCCAGGAAGTACCCCCAACCAAAGAAGGCATTCTCTACCCCTCTGGTCTACACCCTGAAGCAAGGCACTGTGGGCAGCGAGGGGCAGAGGCCTGTTGCCCCAGAATGCCCTGGCTCTATTTCCCGTCTCGTTGGGGTCATGGGCTTGGGGGGCACGGCGCCCCGTCCCGTGGCAAGCAAGCATCCTGGCCTTCCTCGCCACCAACTTCCATCAGCGGCTGAGTTCCTGAGGCTTGTCCCCTGCACTCATATTTGCTTCACCACAAACTCCCTGAGATTCTCTCTTCATGCCCTCCTTGCCCCTGCCTTGCTGCTGCTTCCACTCCCAGCATTAGCCTTCCTGCCTCCAGACTCCTATCAACTCACGCGTGCCACCGGGCCTCTGCCTCTTTGCCCCTGCCTCTGCTTCCCATTTTCCTCTCCTCCATCTGAGCTTCACAGGCTACACAGCTCCCGACGCATCTCGTCCCCTTCCCTCTGAGGAATTCAGAACCCCCTCCCTCTTCCTGGCCCTTGTTGTCTTCTCCAATTCGCCCTCTGCTCTCAGCCTCTGTACTCCTGGCCTCTGCCAGTCCTCTCGTGCACAACAGTCCCGCATTCCTCTAAGCTGTAGTCTCCCTGTTCTGTCCCCAAATCCCTCTGCTTCTTTTCTCTGTGCAGGAGGTGTGTATATGAGGGAGGAGGGTTGGGGCCTTCCTTTTCTACCTTGTGGCTCCTTTTCCTGCGACTGACATCCTATTAGTCTGGAAAAAGCAACTGCTCACTTGACCGAGACCACTTGAAGCCCTTCACTGGCTTGCTAGGTAGCAGCCTGGTGTGCTTCTGAGGTTGCAGGGACTGCGCATGCGCGGCCCGCCGTGTAGCAAAGCCTCCAGGAGGTGGCTGGATGATTTGGGTTTCTATGCCTTGCCCAGTGTGCTGAGGTGCATTTGCATTTGCATTCCAACAGGATCAGCTTTAGCGGGAGGGGGAGTGACGCCTCTTAGCGGTAGTCAGTTGTTGCTCACAGCCCATCAGGCCCTGCTTATGCCCTCCTTGACTGCACATGCGCCCCAGGGGTGCGGGAAGCCTCTGGGCGGTGCCTGGAGGGTTAGGCGCTCTGTGACGTGATCAGGTTCTAGGCGCCACCTGCTGACGTGTGCCAGTGTTCCAAGTGGAGTTGCCATCGCGAAAGGGACGCGAAGGCCCTTAGGGGTTGGCTCTGACTGCTCACCAGTTCTCACAGGCCAACAGGGAAGTACAGGACCTCCGGAGCCACCAATCGCACACCTGGAATCCCCGCTGGGACGGGCTGGGTCCACTTTTCACCTCCGCTCGCGCTCCATCCCACATCCTGGCTGAACCCGTGTTGGACAGCTCCCCCACCTCCTCTGCCCTTGCCAGTCCTGGGAAGTGGCCGGTGTCTGAATCCGCCACCTCTCTCCCCATCCACGTCATCTGTTCGATGACAGCACAATGGAGATTCAAGGTCAGCAGGTGAGGGGTTATTGGGTTCTCCTAACCGCACAGGTGACCGCTCCACTCTTGTTTGCCCTCTTGCCTGGCCTCTCTGGCCCACATCTCTGCCAGATCCTTCCTCCTACCGAGTAGCGGTGGGTCATAATGGCTATAGGCAGGAGCTGGCAATGCGGGGGCCGTTGGCTCACAGCCATAAGTTTAAGGCTCCTGCAGGGTGCTATGCTCAGACACCAGGGAAAGGGAATTCTGACGCTTCCCTGCGTTGGCCAAGGCACCCTGGCTCCCAGCAATGCTATTCGTAGGCGTCATCATCACTCCCATGCGGATCGCCAACAGCAGTGGCTGCTTAGCATCCCCGGACTCATGTCTGGAGACCTTGGAGAAGCAGACAGCACTAAAGGCAGCCTTGCCAAATGAATGGTTTCCTGGGAATTTCAAGCAAGCAAGTATACGTTGCACACACTTTGAATCGCATCTGTTCAACTTCATATCGGACACACTCCTGCCACCGCACATGGACAGGAAAATTTCTCACATGCAAGCCCACTCTCCATCTCTGTCTTTCTCTGTCACTCGCCGCAGCCCTCCACATGCTCACTCAGAACACACTGTGACGGGACCTCCTGGATCCACATCCAGATGCCTATTTACACATATCCAGACTTATGTTTAGGAAGTACACCCATGTACGGTGTCAGGAACACACACGCACTCGTACAACCAAACACGGACACACTCACGCACTTGCGAGCACACCCAGTTTACCGTGCCTTGGAAGGTGCTAAGGGTTTTCAGGGCACTGGGTGCGACTTGATCGAATCAAGCCTGATACTGTTGTGGTGGGCGTGGCTAGGGAGCCCAGCCCTGCATGTTGGCCAGCCCATTGGCACTTGTGTCCTTCCCCTGCTGTCCTTACCTGTTTTCCCATTCCCTGTACCATGCAGCTTGAGCGACCTGAATTGCAAACAACTCTTGGCGGAATGCAATGAGGGGAGACATGTGAATGCGGCAGGACCACGGGATTATCCCCAGGAAGTACCCCAACCAAAGAAGGCATTCTCTACCCCTCTGGTCTACACCCTGAAGCAAGGCACTGTGGGCAGCGAGGGGCAGAGGCCTGTGCCCCAGAATGCCCTGGCTCTATTTCCGTCTCGTTGGGTCATGGGCTTGGGGGCACGGCGCCCGTCCCGTGGCAAGCAAGCATCCTGGCCTTCCTCGCCACCAACTTCCATCAGCGGCTGAGTTCCTGAGGCTTGTCCCCTGCACTCATATTTGCTTCACCACAAACTCCCTGAGATTCTCTCTTCATGCCCTCCTTGCCCCTGCCTTGCTGCTGCTTCCACTCCCAGCATTAGCCTTCCTGCCTCCAGACTCCTATCAACTCACGCGTGCCACCGGGCCTCTGCCTCTTTGCCCCTGCCTCTGCTTCCCATTTTCCTCCTCCTCCATCTGAGCTTCACAGGCTACACAGCTCCCGACGCATCTCGTCCCTTCCTCTGAGGAATTCAGAACCCCCTCCCTCTTCCTGGCCCTTGTTGTCTTCTCCAATTCGCCCTCTGCTCTCAGCCTCTGTACTCCTGGCCCTCTGCCAGTCCCTCTCGTGCACAACAGTCCGCATTCCTCTAAGCTGTAGTCTCCCTGTTCTGTCCCCAAATCCCTCTGCTTCTTTTCTCTGTGCAGGAGGTGTGTATATGAGGGAGGAGGGTTGGGGCCTTCCTTTTCTACCTTGTGGCTCCTTTTCCTGCGACTGACATCCTATTAGTCTGGAAAAAGCAACTGCTCACTTGACCGAGACCACTTGAAGCCCTTCACTGGCTTGCTAGGTAGCAGCCTGGTGTGCTTCTGAGGTTGCAGGACTGCGCATGCGCGGCCCGCCGTGTAGCAAAGCCTCCAGGAGGTGGCTGGATGATTTGGGTTTCTATGCCTTGCCCAGTGTGCTGAGGTGCATTTGCATTTGCATTCCAACAGGGATCAGCTTTAGCGGGAGGGGGGAGTGACGCCTCTTAGCGGTAGTCAGTTGTTGCTCACAGCCCATCAGGCCCTGCTTATGCCTCCTTGACTGCACATGCGCCCCAGGGGTGCGGGGAAGCCTCTGGGCGGTGCCTGGAGGGTTAGGCGCTCTGTGACGTGATCAGGTTCTAGGCGCCACCTGCTGACGTGTGCCAGTGTTCCAAGTGGAGTTGCCATCGCGAAAGGGACGCGAAGGCCCTTAGGGGTTGGCTCTGACTGCTCACCAGTTCTCACAGGCCAACAGGGAAGTACAGGACCTCCGGAGCCACCAATCGCACACCTGGAATCCCCGCTGGGACGGGCTGGGTCCACTTTTCACCTCCGCTCGCGCTCCATCCCACATCCTGGCTGAACCCGTGTTGGACAGCTCCCCCACCTCCTCTGCCCTTGCCAGTCCTGGAAGTGGCCGGTGTCTGAATCCGCCACCTCTCTCCCCATCCACGTCATCTGTTCGATGACAGCACAATGGAGATTCAAGGTCAGCAGGTGAGGGGTTATTGGGTTCTCCTAACCGCACAGGTGACCGCTCCACTCTTGTTTGCCCTCTTGCCTGGCCTCTCTGGCCCACATCTCTGCCAGATCCTTCCTCCTACCGAGTAGCGGTGGGTCATAATGGCTATAGGCAGGAGCTGGCAATGCGGGGGGCCGTTGGCTCACAGCCATAAGTTTAAGGCTCCTGCAGGGTGCTATGCTCAGACACCAGGGAAAGGGAATTCTGACGCTTCCCTGCGTTGGCCAAGGCACCCTGGCTCCCAGCAATGCTATTCGTAGGGCGTCATCATCACTCCCATGCGGATCGCCAACAGCAGTGGGCTGCTTAGCATCCCCGGACTCATGTCTGGAGACCTTGGAGAAGCAGGACAGCACTAAAGGCAGCCTTGCCAAATGAATGGTTTCCTGGGAATTTCAAGCAAGCAAGTATACGTGCACACACTTTGAATCGCATCTGTTCAACTTCATATCGGACACACTCCTGCCACCGCACATGGACAGGAAATTTCTCACATGCAAGCCCACTCTCCATCTCTGTCTTTCTCTGTCACTCGCCGCAGCCTCCACATGCTCACTCAGAACACACTGTGACGGGACCTCCTGGATCCACATCCAGATGCCTATTTACACATATCCAGACTTATGTTTAGGAAGTACACCCATGTACGGTGTCAGGAACACACACGCACTCGTACAACCAAACACGGACACACTCACGCACTTGCGAGCACACCCCAGTTTACCGTGCCTTGGAAGGTGCTAAGGGTTTTCAGGGCACTGGGTGCGACTTGATCGAATCAAGCCTGATACTGTTGTGGTGGGCGTGGCTAGGGAGCCCAGCCCTGCATGTTGGCCAGCCCATTGGCACTTGTGTCTTCCCCTGCTGTCCTTACCTGTTTCCCATTCCCTGTACCATGCAGCTTGAGCGACCTGAATTGCAAAACAACTCTTGGCGGAATGCAATGAGGGGAGACATGTGAATGCGGCAGGGACCACGGGATTATCCCCAGAAGTACCCCCAACCAAAGAAGGCATTCTCTACCCCTCTGGTCTACACCCTGAAGCAAGGCACTGTGGGCAGCGAGGGGCAGAGGGCCTGTGCCCCAGAATGCCCTGGCTCTATTTCCGTCTCGTTGGGTCATGGGCTTGGGGGCACGGCGCCCGTCCCGTGGCAAGCAAGCATCCTGGCCTTCCTCGCCACCAACTTCCATCAGCGGCTGAGTTCCTGAGGCTTGTCCCCCTGCACTCATATTTGCTTCACCACAAAACTCCCTGAGATTCTCTCTTCATGCCCTCCTTGCCCCTGCCTTGCTGCTGCTTCCACTCCCAGCATTAGCCTTCCTGCCTCCAGACTCCTATCAACTCACGCGTGCCACCGGGCCCTCTGCCTCTTTGCCCCTGCCTCTGCTTCCCATTTTCCTCCTCCTCCATCTGAGCTTCACAGGCTACACAGCTCCCGACGCATCTCGTCCCTTCCTCTGAGGAATTCAGAACCCCCTCCCTCTTCCTGGCCCTTGTTGTCTTCTCCAATTCGCCCTCTGCTCTCAGCCTCTGTACTCCTGGCCTCTGCCAGTCCTCTCGTGCACAACAGTCCGCATTCCTCTAAGCTGTAGTCTCCCTGTTCTGTCCCCCAAATCCCTCTGCTTCTTTTCTCTGTGCAGGAGGTGTGTATATGAGGGAGGAGGGTTGGGGGCCTTCCTTTTCTACCTTGTGGCTCCTTTTCCTGCGACTGACATCCTATTAGTCTGGAAAAAAGCAACTGCTCACTGACCGAGACCACTTGAAGCCCTTCACTGGCTTGCTAGGTAGCAGCCTGGTGTGCTTCTGAGGTTGCAGGACTGCGCATGCGCGGCCCGCCGTGTAGCAAAGCCTCCAGGAGGTGGCTGGATGATTTGGGTTTCTATGGCCTTGCCCAGTGTGCTGAGGTGCATTTGCATTTGCATTCCAACAGGATCAGCTTTAGCGGGAGGGGGAGTGACGCCTCTTAGCGGTAGTCAGTTGTTGCTCACAGCCCATCAGGCCCTGCTTATGCCTCCTTGACTGCACATGCGCCCCCAGGGGTGCGGGGAAGCCTCTGGGCGGTGCCTGGAGGGTTAGGCGCTCTGTGACGTGATCAGGTTCTAGGCGCCACCTGCTGACGTGTGCCAGTGTTCCAAGTGGAGTTGCCATCGCGAAAGGGACGCGAAGGCCCTTAGGGGTTGGCTCTGACTGCTCACCAGTTCTCACAGGCCAACAGGGAAGTACAGGACCTCCGGAGCCACCAATCGCACACCTGGAATCCCCGCTGGGACGGGCTGGGTCCACTTTTCACCTCCGCTCGCGCTCCATCCCACATCCTGGCTGAACCCGTGTTGGACAGCTCCCCCACCTCCTCTGCCCTTGCCAGTCCTGGAAGTGGCCGGTGTCTGAATCCGCCACCTCTCTCCCCATCCACGTCATCTGTTCGATGACAGCACAATGGAGATTCAAGGTCAGCAGGTGAGGGGTTATTGGGTTCTCCTAACCGCACAGGTGACCGCTCCACTCTTGTTTGCCCTCTTGCCTGGCCTCTCTGGCCCACATCTCTGCCAGATCCTTCCTCCTACCGAGTAGCGGTGGGTCATAATGGCTATAGGCAGGAGCTGGCAATGCGGGGGCCGTTGGCTCACAGCCATAAGTTTAAGGCTCCTGCAGGGTGCTATGCTCAGACACCAGGGAAAGGGAATTCTGACGCTTCCCTGCGTTGGCCAAGGCACCCTGGCTCCCAGCAATGCTATTCGTAGGCGTCATCATCACTCCCATGCGGATCGCCAACAGCAGTGGCTGCTTAGCATCCCCGGACTCATGTCTGGAGACCTTGGAGAAGCAGACAGCACTAAAGGCAGCCTTGCCAAATGAATGGTTTCCTGGGAATTTCAAGCAAGCAAGTATACGTGCACACACTTTGAATCGCATCTGTTCAACTTCATATCGGACACACTCCTGCCACCGCACATGGACAGGAAATTTCTCACATGCAAGCCCACTCTCCATCTCTGTCTTTCTCTGTCACTCGCCGCAGCCTCCACATGCTCACTCAGAACACACTGTGACGGGACCTCCTGGATCCACATCCAGATGCCTATTTACACATATCCAGACTTATGTTTAGGAAGTACACCCATGTACGGTGTCAGGAACACACACGCACTCGTACAACCAAACACGGGACACACTCACGCACTTGCGAGCACACCCAGTTTACCGTGCCTTGGAAGGTGCTAAGGGTTTTCAGGGCACTGGGTGCGACTTGATCGAATCAAGCCTGATACTGTTGTGGTGGGCGTGGCTAGGGAGCCCAGCCCCTGCATGTTGGCCAGCCCATTGGCACTTGTGTCTTCCCCTGCTGTCCTTACCTGTTTCCCATTCCCTGTACCATGCAGCTTGAGCGACCTGAATTGCAAACAACTCTTGGCGGAATGCAATGAGGGGAGACATGTGAATGCGGCAGGACCACGGGATTATCCCCAGGAAGTACCCCAACCAAAGAAGGCATTCTCTACCCCTCTGGTCTACACCCTGAAGCAAGGCACTGTGGGCAGCGAGGGGCAGAGGCCTGTGCCCCCAGAATGCCCTGGCTCTATTTCCGTCTCGTTGGGTCATGGGCTTGGGGACACGGCGCCCCGTCCCCGTGGCAAGCAAGCATCCTGGCCTTCCTCGCCACCAACTTCCATCAGCGGCTGAGTTCCTGAGGCTTGTCCCCTGCACTCATATTTGCTTCACCACAAACTCCCTGAGATTCTCTCTTCATGCCCTCCTTGCCCCTGCCTTGCTGCTGCTTCCACTCCCAGCATTAGCCTTCCTGCCTCCAGACTCCTATCAACTCACGCGTGCCACCGGGCCTCTGCCTCTTTGCCCCTGCCTCTGCTTCCCATTTTCCTCCTCCTCCATCTGAGCTTCACAGGGCTACACAGCTCCCGACGCATCTCGTCCCTTCCTCTGAGGAATTCAGAACCCCCTCCCTCTTCCTGGCCCTTGTTGTCTTCTCCAATTCGCCCTCTGCTCTCAGCCTCTGTACTCCTGGCCTCTGCCAGTCCTCTCGTGCACAACAGTCCCGCATTCCTCTAAGCTGTAGTCTCCCTGTTCTGTCCCCAAATCCCTCTGCTTCTTTTCTCTGTGCAGGAGGTGTGTATATGAGGGAGGAGGGTTGGGGCCTTCCTTTTCTACCTTGTGGCTCCTTTTCCTGCGACTGACATCCTATTAGTCTGGAAAAAGCAACTGCTCACTTGACCGAGACCACTTGAAGCCCTTCACTGGCTTGCTAGGTAGCAGCCTGGTGTGCTTCTGAGGTTGCAGGACTGCGCATGCGCGGGCCCGCCGTGTAGCAAAGCCTCCAGGAGGTGGCTGGATGATTTGGGTTTCTATGCCTTGCCCAGTGTGCTGAGGTGCATTTGCATTTGCATTCCAACAGGATCAGCTTTAGCGGAGGGGGAGTGACGCCTCTTAGCGGTAGTCAGTTGTTGCTCACAGCCCATCAGGCCCTGCTTATGCCTCCTTGACTGCACATGCGCCCCCAGGGGTGCGGGGGAAGCCTCTGGGCGGTGCCTGGAGGGTTAGGCGCTCTGTGACGTGATCAGGTTCTAGGCGCCACCTGCTGACGTGTGCCAGTGTTCCAAGTGGAGTTGCCATCGCGAAAGGGACGCGAAGGCCCTTAGGGGTTGGCTCTGACTGCTCACCAGTTCTCACAGGCCAACAGGAAGTACAGGACCTCCGGAGCCACCAATCGCACACCTGGAATCCCCGCTGGGACGGGCTGGGTCCACTTTTCACCTCCGCTCGCGCTCCATCCCACATCCTGGCTGAACCCGTGTTGGACAGCTCCCCCCACCTCCTCTGCCCTTGCCAGTCCTGGAAGTGGCCGGTGTCTGAATCCGCCACCTCTCTCCCCATCCACGTCATCTGTTCGATGACAGCACAATGGAGATTCAAGGTCAGCAGGTGAGGGGTTATTGGGTTCTCCTAACCGCACAGGTGACCGCTCCACTCTTGTTTGCCCTCTTGCCTGGCCTCTCTGGCCCACATCTCTGCCAGATCCTTCCTCCTACCGAGTAGCGGTGGGTCATAATGGCTATAGGCAGGAGCTGGCAATGCGGGGGCCGTTGGCTCACAGCCATAAGTTTAAGGCTCCTGCAGGGGTGCTATGCTCAGACACCAGGGAAAGGGAATTCTGACGCTTCCCTGCGTTGGCCAAGGCACCCTGGCTCCCAGCAATGCTATTCGTAGGCGTCATCATCACTCCCATGCGGATCGCCAACAGCAGTGGCTGCTTAGCATCCCCGGACTCATGTCTGGAGACCTTGGAGAAGCAGACAGCACTAAAGGCAGCCTTGCCAAATGAATGGTTTCCTGGGAATTTCAAGCAAGCAAGTATACGTGCACACACTTTGAATCGCATCTGTTCAACTTCATATCGGACACACTCCTGCCACCGCACATGGACAGGAAATTTCTCACATGCAAGCCCACTCTCCATCTCTGTCTTTCTCTGTCACTCGCCGCAGCCTCCACATGCTCACTCAGAACACACTGTGACGGGACCTCCTGGATCCACATCCAGATGCCTATTTACACATATCCAGACTTATGTTTAGGAAGTACACCCATGTACGGTGTCAGGAACACACACGCACTCGTACAACCAAACACGGGACACACTCACGCACTTGCGAGCACACCCAGTTTACCGTGCCTTGGAAGGTGCTAAGGGTTTTCAGGGCACTGGGTGCGACTTGATCGAATCAAGCCTGATACTGTTGTGGTGGGCGTGGCTAGGGAGCCCAGCCCTGCATGTTGGCCAGCCCATTGGCACTTGTGTCTTCCCCTGCTGTCCTTACCTGTTTCCCCATTCCCTGTACCATGCAGCTTGAGCGACCTGAATTGCAAACAACTCTTGGCGGAATGCAATGAGGGGAGACATGTGAATGCGGGCAGGACCACGGGATTATCCCCAGGAAGTACCCCAACCAAAGAAGGCATTCTCTACCCCCTCTGGTCTACACCCTGAAGCAAGGCACTGTGGGCAGCGAGGGGCAGAGGCCTGTGCCCCAGAATGCCCTGGCCTCTATTTCCGTCTCGTTGGGTCATGGGCTTGGGGGCACGGCGCCCGTCCCGTGGCAAGCAAGCATCCTGGCCTTCCTCGCCACCAACTTCCATCAGCGGCTGAGTTCCTGAGGCTTGTCCCCTGCACTCATATTTGCTTCACCACAAACTCCCTGAGATTCTCTCTTCATGCCCTCCTTGCCCCCTGCCTTGCTGCTGCTTCCACTCCCAGCATTAGCCTTCCTGCCTCCAGACTCCTATCAACTCACGCGTGCCACCGGGCCTCTGCCTCTTTGCCCCTGCCTCTGCTTCCCATTTTCCTCCTCCTCCATCTGAGCTTCACAGGCTACACAGCTCCCGACGCATCTCGTCCCTTCCTCTGAGGAATTCAGAACCCCCTCCCTCTTCCTGGCCCTTGTTGTCTTCTCCAATTCGCCCCTCTGCTCTCAGCCTCTGTACTCCTGGCCTCTGCCAGTCCTCTCGTGCACAACAGTCCCGCATTCCTCTAAGCTGTAGTCTCCCTGTTCTGTCCCCAAATCCCTCTGCTTCTTTTTCTCTGTGCAGGAGGTGTGTATATGAGGGAGGAGGGTTGGGGCCTTCCTTTTCTACCTTGTGGCTCCTTTTCCTGCGACTGACATCCTATTAGTCTGGAAAAAGCAACTGCTCACTTGACCGAGACCACTTGAAGCCCTTCACTGGCTTGCTAGGTAGCAGCCTGGTGTGCTTCTGAGGTTGCAGGACTGCGCATGCGCGGGCCCGCCGTGTAGCAAAGCCTCCAGGAGGTGGCTGGATGATTTGGGTTTCTATGCCTTGCCCAGTGTGCTGAGGTGCATTTGCATTTGCATTCCAACAGGATCAGCTTTAGCGGGAGGGGGAGTGACGCCTCTTAGCGGTAGTCAGTTGTTGCTCACAGCCCATCAGGCCCTGCTTATGCCTCCTTGACTGCACATGCGCCCCAGGGGTGCGGGGAAGCCTCTGGGCGGTGCCTGGAGGGTTAGGCGCTCTGTGACGTGATCAGGTTCTAGGCGCCACCTGCTGACGTGTGCCAGTGTTCCAAGTGGAGTTGCCATCGCGAAAGGGACGCGAAGGCCCTTAGGGGTTGGCTCTGACTGCTCACCAGTTCTCACAGGCCAACAGGGAAGTACAGGACCTCCGGAGCCACCAATCGCACACCTGGAATCCCCGCTGGGGACGGGCTGGGTCCACTTTTCACCTCCGCTCGCGCTCCATCCCACATCCTGGCTGAACCCGTGTTGGACAGCTCCCCCCACCTCCTCTGCCCTTGCCAGTCCTGGAAGTGGCCGGTGTCTGAATCCGCCACCTCTCTCCCCATCCACGTCATCTGTTCGATGACAGCACAATGGAGATTCAAGGTCAGCAGGTGAGGGGTTATTGGGTTCTCCTAACCGCACAGGTGACCGCTCCACTCTTGTTTGCCCTCTTGCCTGGCCTCTCTGGCCCACATCTCTGCCAGATCCTTCCTCCTACCGAGTAGCGGTGGGTCATAATGGCTATAGGCAGGAGCTGGCAATGCGGGGGCCGTTGGCTCACAGCCATAAGTTTAAGGCTCCTGCAGGGTGCTATGCTCAGACACCAGGGAAAGGGAATTCTGACGCTTCCCTGCGTTGGCCAAGGCACCCTGGCTCCCAGCAATGCTATTCGTAGGCGTCATCATCACTCCCATGCGGATCGCCAACAGCAGTGGCTGCTTAGCATCCCCGGACTCATGTCTGGAGACCTTGGAGAAGCAGACAGCACTAAAGGCAGCCCTTGCCAAATGAATGGTTTCCTGGGAATTTCAAGCAAGCAAGTATACGTGCACACACTTTGAATCGCATCTGTTCAACTTCATATCGGACACACTCCTGCCACCGCACATGGACAGGAAATTTCTCACATGCAAGCCCACTCTCCATCTCTGTCTTTCTCTGTCACTCGCCGCAGCCTCCACATGCTCACTCAGAACACACTGTGACGGGACCTCCTGGATCCACATCCAGATGCCTATTTACACATATCCAGACTTATGTTTAGGAAGTACACCCATGTACGGTGTCAGGAACACACACGCACCTCGTACAACCAAACACGGACACACTCACGCACTTGCGAGCACACCCAGTTTACCGTGCCTTGGAAGGTGCTAAGGGTTTTCAGGGCACTGGGTGCGACTTGATCGAATCAAGCCTGATACTGTTGTGGTGGGCGTGGCTAGGGAGCCCAGCCCTGCATGTTGGCCAGCCCATTGGCACTTGTGTCTTCCCCTGCTGTCCTTACCTGTTTCCCATTCCCTGTACCATGCAGCTTGAGCGACCTGAATTGCAAACAACTCTTGGCGGAATGCAATGAGGGGAGACATGTGAATGCGGCAGGACCACGGGATTATCCCCAGGAAGTACCCCAACCAAAGAAGGCATTCTCTACCCCCTCTGGTCTACACCCTGAAGCAAGGCACTGTGGGCAGCGAGGGGCAGAGGCCTGTGCCCCAGAATGCCCTGGCTCTATTTCCGTCTCGTTGGGTCATGGGCTTGGGGGCACGGCGCCCGTCCCGTGGCAAGCAAGCATCCTGGCCTTCCTCGCCACCAACTTCCATCAGCGGCTGAGTTCCTGAGGCTTGTCCCCTGCACTCATATTTGCTTCACCACAAACTCCCTGAGATTCTCTCTTCATGCCCTCCTTGCCCCTGCCTTGCTGCTGCTTCCACTCCAGCATTAGCCTTCCTGCCTCCAGACTCCTATCAACTCACGCGTGCCACCGGGCCTCTGCCTCTTTGCCCCTGCCTCTGCTTCCCATTTTCCTCCTCCTCCATCTGAGCTTCACAGGCTACACAGCTCCCGACGCATCTCGTCCCTTCCTCTGAGGAATTCAGAACCCCCTCCCCTCTTCCTGGCCCTTGTTGTCTTCTCCAATTCGCCCTCTGCTCTCAGCCTCTGTACTCCTGGCCTCTGCCAGTCCTCTCGTGCACAACAGTCCGCATTCCTCTAAGCTGTAGTCTCCCTGTTCTGTCCCCAAATCCCTCTGCTTCTTTTCTCTGTGCAGGAGGTGTGTATATGAGGGAGGAGGGTTGGGGCCTTCCTTTTCTACCTTGTGGCTCCTTTTCCTGCGACTGACATCCTATTAGTCTGGAAAAAGCAACTGCTCACTTGACCGAGACCACTTGAAGCCCTTCACTGGCTTGCTAGGTAGCAGCCTGGTGTGCTTCTGAGGTTGCAGGACTGCGCATGCGCGGCCCGCCGTGTAGCAAAGCCTCCAGGAGGTGGCTGGATGATTTGGGTTTCTATGCCTTGCCCAGTGTGCTGAGGTGCATTTGCATTTGCATTCCAACAGGATCAGCTTTAGCGGGAGGGGGAGTGACGCCCTCTTAGCGGTAGTCAGTTGTTGCTCACAGCCCATCAGGCCCTGCTTATGCCTCCTTGACTGCACATGCGCCCCAGGGGTGCTGGGAAGCCTCTGGGCGGTGCCTGGAGGGTTAGGCGCTCTGTGACGTGATCAGGTTTCTAGGCGCCACCTGCTGACGTGTGCCAGTGTTCCAAGTGGAGTTGCCATCGCGAAAGGGACGCGAAGGCCCTTAGGGGTTGGCTCTGACTGCCTCACCAGTTCTCACAGGCCAACAGGGAAGTACAGGACCTCCGGAGCCACCAATCGCACACCTGGAATCCCCGCTGGGACGGGCTGGGTCCACTTTTCACCTCCGCTCGCGCTCCATCCCACATCCTGGCTGAAACCCGTGTTGGACAGCTCCCCCACCTCCTCTGCCCTTGCCAGTCCCTGGAAGTGGGCCGGTGTCTGAATCCGCCACCTCTCTCCCCATCCACGTCATCTGTTCGATGACAGCACAATGGAGATTCAAGGTCAGCAGGTGAGGGGTTATTGGGTTCTCCTAACCGCACAGGTGACCGCTCCACTCTTGTTTGCCCCTCTTGCCTGGCCTCTCTGGCCCCACATCTCTGCCAGATTCCTTCCTCCTACCGAGTAGCGGTGGGTCATAATGGCTATAGGCAGGAGCTGGCCAATGCGGGGGCCGTTGGCTCACAGCCATAAGTTTAAGGCTCCTGCAGGGTGCTATGCTCAGACACCAGGGAAAGGGAATTCTGACGCTTCCCTGCGTTGGCCAAGGCACCCTGGCTCCCAGCAATGCTATTCGTAGGCGTCATCAATCACTCCCATGCGGATCGCCAACAGCAGTGGCTGCTTAGCATCCCCGGACTCATGTCTGGAGACCTTGGAGAAGCAGACAGCACTAAAGGCAGCCTTGCCAAATGAATGGTTTCCTGGGAATTTCAAGCAAGCAAGTATACGTGCACACACTTTGAATCGCATCTGTTTCAACTTCATATCGGACACACTCCTGCCACCGCACATGGACAGGAAATTTCTCACATGCAAGCCCACTCTCCATCTCTGTCTTTCTCTGTCACTCGCCGCAGCCTCCACATGCTCACTCAGAACACACTGTGACGGGACCTCCTGGATCCACATCCAGATGCCTATTTACACATATCCAGACTTATGTTTAGGAAGTACACCCCATGTACGGTGTCAGGAACACACACGCACTCGTACAACCAAACACGGACACACTCACGCACTTGCGAGCACACCCAGTTTACCGTGCCTTGGAAGGTGCTAAGGGTTTTCAGGGCACTGGGTGCGACTTGATCGAATCAAGCCTGATACTGTTGTGGTGGGCGTGGCTAGGGAAGCCCAGCCCCTGCATGTTGGCCAGCCCATTGGCACTTGTGTCTTCCCCTGCTGTCCTTACCTGTTTCCCATTCCCTGTACCATGCAGCTTGAGCGACCTGAATTGCAAACAACTCTTGGCGGAATGCAATGAGGGGAGACATGTGAATGCGGCAGGACCACGGGATTATCCCCAGGAAGTACCCCAACCAAAGAAGGCATTCTCTACCCCTCTGGTCTACACCCTGAAGCAAGGCACTGTGGGCAGCGAGGGGCAGAGGCCTGTGCCCCAGAATGCCCTGGCTCTATTTCCGTCTCGTTGGGTCATGGGCTTGGGGGCACGGCGCCCGTCCCGTGGCAAGCAAGCATCCTGGCCTTCCTCGCCACCAACTTCCATCAGCGGCTGAGTTCCTGAGGCTTGTCCCCTGCACTCATATTTGCTTCACCACAAACTCCCTGAGATTCTCTCTTCATGCCCTCCTTGCCCCTGCCTTGCTGCTGCTTCCACTCCCAGCATTAGCCTTCCTGCCTCCAGACTCCTATCAACTCACGCGTGGCCACCGGGCCTCTGCCTCTTTGCCCCTGCCTCTGCTTCCCATTTTCCTCCTCCTCCATCTGAGCTTCACAGGCTACACAGCTCCCGACGCATCTCGTCCCTTCCTCTGAGGAATTCAGAACCCCCTCCCTCTTCCTGGCCCTTGTTGTCTTCTCCAATTCGCCCTCTGCTCTCAGCCTCTGTACTCCTGGCCTCTGCCAGTCCTCTCGTGCACAACAGTCCGCATTCCTCTAAGCTGTAGTCTCCCTGTTCTGTCCCCAAATCCCTCTGCTTCTTTTCTCTGTGCAGGAGGTGTGTATATGAGGGAGGAGGGTTGGGGCCTTCCTTTTCTACCTTGTGGCTCCTTTTCCTGCGACTGACATCCTATTAGTCCTGGAAAAAAGCAACTGCTCACTTGACCGAGACCACTTGAAGCCCTTCACTGGCTTGCTAGGTAGCAGCCTGGTGTGCTTCTGAGGTTGCAGGACTGCGCATGCGCGGCCCCGCCGTGTAGCAAAGCCTCCAGGAGGTGGCTGGATGATTTGGGTTTCTATGCCTTGCCCAGTGTGCTGAGGTGCATTTGCATTTGCATTCCAACAGGATCAGCTTTAGCGGGAGGGGGAGTGACGCCTCTTAGCGGTAGTCAGTTGTTGCTCACAGCCCATCAGGCCCTGCTTATGCCTCCTTGACTGCACATGCGCCCCAGGGGTGCGGGGAAGCCTCTGGGCGGTGCCTGGAGGGTTAGGCGCTCTGTGACGTGATCAGGTTCTAGGCGCCACCTGCTGACGTGTGCCAGTGTTCCAAGTGGAGTTGCCATCGCGAAAGGGACGCGAAGGGCCCTTAGGGGTTGGCTCTGACTGCTCACCAGTTCTCACAGGCCAACAGGGAAGTACAGGACCTCCGGAGCCACCAATCGCACACCTGGAATCCCCGCTGGGACGGGCTGGGTCCACTTTTTCACCTCCGCTCGCGCTCCATCCCCACATCCTGGCTGAAACCCGTGTTGGACAGCTCCCCCACCTCCTCTGCCCTTGCCAGTCCTGGAAGTGGGCCGGTGTCTGAATCCGCCACCTCTCTCCCCATCCACGTCATCTGTTCGATGACAGCACAATGGAGATTCAAGGTCAGCAGGTGAGGGGTTATTGGGTTCTCCTAACCGCACAGGTGGACCGCTCCACTCTTGTTTGCCCTCTTGCCTGGCCTCTCTGGCCCACATCTCTGCCAGATCCTTCCTCCTACCGAGTAGCGGTGGGTCATAATGGCTATAGGCAGGAGCTGGCAATGCGGGGGGCCGTTGGCTCACAGCCATAAGTTTAAGGCTCCTGCAGGGTGCTATGCTCAGACACCAGGGAAAGGGAATTCTGACGCTTCCCTGCGTTGGCCAAGGCACCCTGGCTCCCAGCAATGCTATTCGTAGGCGTCATCATCACTCTCATGCGGATCGCCAACAGCAGTGGCTGCTTAGCATCCCCGGACTCATGTCTGGAGACCTTGGAGAAGCAGACAGCACTAAAGGCAGCCTTGCCAAATGAATGGTTTCCTGGGAATTTCAAGCAAGCAAGTATACGTGCACACACTTTGAATCGCATCTGTTCAACTTCATATCGGACACACTCCTGCCACCGCACATGGACAGGAAATTTCTCACATGCAAGCCCACTCTCCATCTCTGTCTTTCTCTGTCACTCGCCGCAGCCTCCACATGCTCACTCAGAACACACTGTGACGGGACCCTCCTGGATCCACATCCAGATGCCTATTTACACATATCCAGACTTATGTTTAGGAAGTACACCCATGTACGGTGTCAGGAACACACACGCACCTCGTACAACCAAACACGGACACACTCACGCACTTGCGAGCCACACCCAGTTTACCGTGCCTTGGAAGGTGCTAAGGGTTTTCAGGGCACTGGGTGCGACTTGATCGAATCAAGCCTGATACTGTTGTGGTGGGCGTGGCTAGGGAGCCCAGCCCTGCATGTTGGCCAGCCCATTGGCACTTGTGTCTTCCCCTGCTGTCCTTACCTGTTTCCCATTCCCTGTACCATGCAGCTTGAGCGACCTGAATTGCAAACAACTCTTGGCGGAATGCAATGAGGGGAGACATGTGAATGCGGCAGGACACGGGATTATCCCCAGGAAGTACCCCAACCAAAGAAGGCATTCTCTACCCCTCTGGTCTACACCCTGAAGCAAGGCACTGTGGGCAGCGAGGGGCAGAGGCCTGTGCCCCAGAATGCCCTGGCTCTATTTCCGTCTCGTTGGGTCATGGGCTTGGGGGCACGGCGCCCGTCCCGTGGCAAGCAAGCATCCTGGCCTTCCTCGCCACCAACTTCCATCAGCGGCTGAGTTCCTGAGGCTTGTCCCCTGCACTCATATTTGCTTCACCACAAACTCCCTGAGATTCTCTCTTCATGCCCTCCTTGCCCCTGCCTTGCTGCTGCTTCCACTCCCAGCATTAGCCCTTCCTGCCTCCAGACTCCTATCAACTCACGCGTGCCACCGGGCCTCTGCCTCTTTGCCCCTGCCTCTGCTTCCCATTTCCCCTCCTCCATCTGAGCTTCACAGGCTACACAGCTCCCGACGCATCTCGTCCCTTCCTCTGAGGAATTCAGAACCCCCCTCCCTCTTCCTGGCCCTTGTTGTCTTCTCCAATTCGCCCTCTGCTCTCAGCCTCTGTACTCCTGGCCTCTGCCAGTCCTCTCGTGCACAACAGTCCGCATTCCTCTAAGCTGTAGTCTCCCTGTTCTGTCCCCAAATCCCTCTGCTTCTTTTCTCTGTGCAGGAGGTGTGTATATGAGGGAGGAGGGTTGGGGCCTTCCTTTTCTACCTTGTGGCTCCTTTTCCTGCGACTGACATCCTATTAGTCTGGAAAAAAGCAACTGCTCACTTGACCGAGACCACTTGAAGCCCTTCACTGGCTTGCTAGGTAGCAGCCTGGTGTGCTTCTGAGGTTGCAGGACTGCGCATGCGCGGCCCGCCGTGTAGCAAAGCCTCCAGGAGGTGGCTGGATGATTTGGGTTTCTATGCCTTGCCCAGTGTGCTGAGGTGCATTTGCATTTGCATTCCAACAGGATCAGCTTTAGCGGGAGGGGGAGTGACGCCTCTTAGCGGTAGTCAGTTGTTGCTCACAGCCCATCAGGCCCTGCTTATGCCTCCTTGACTGCACATGCGCCCCAGGGGTGCGGGGAAGCCTCTGGGCGGTGCCTGGAGGGTTAGGCGCTCTGTGACGTGATCAGGTTCTAGGCGCCACCTGCTGACGTGTGCCAGTGTTCCAAGTGGAGTTGCCATCGCGAAAGGGACGCGAAGGCCCTTAGGGGTTGGCTCTGACTGCTCACCAGTTCTCACAGGCCAACAGGGAAGTACAGGACCTCCGGAGCCACCAATCGCACACCTGGAATCCCCGCTGGGACGGGCTGGGTCCACTTTTCACCTCCGCTCGCGCTCCATCCCACATCCTGGCTGAACCCGTGTTGGACAGCTCCCCCACCTCCTCTGCCCTTGCCAGTCCTGGAAGTGGCCGTGTCTGAATCCGCCACCTCTCTCCCCATCCACGTCATCTGTTCGATGACAGCACAATGGAGATTCAAGGTCAGCAGGTGAGGGGGTTATTGGGTTCTCCTAACCGCACAGGTGACCGCTCCACTCTTGTTTGCCCTCTTGCCTGGCCTCTCTGGCCCACATCTCTGCCAGATCCTTCCTCCTACCGAGTAGCGGTGGGTCATAATGGCTATAGGCAGGAGCTGGCAATGCGGGGGCCGTTGGCTCACAGCCATAAGTTTAAGGCTCCTGCAGGGTGCTATGCTCAGACACCAGGGAAAGGGGAATTCTGACGCTTCCCTGCGTTGGCCAAGGCACCCTGGCTCCCAGCAATGCTATTCGTAGGCGTCATCATCACTCCCATGCGGATCGCCAACAGCAGTGGCTGCTTAGCATCCCCGGACTCATGTCTGGAGACCTTGGAGAAGCAGACAGCACTAAAGGCAGCCTTGCCAAATGAATGGTTTCCTGGGAATTTCAAGCAAGCAAGTATACGTGCACACACTTTGAATCGCATCTGTTCAACTTCATATCGGACACACTCCTGCCACCGCACATGGACAGGAAATTTCTCACATGCAAGCCCACTCTCCATCTCTGTCTTTCTCTGTCACTCGCCGCAGCCTCCACATGCTCACTCAGAACACACTGTGACGGGACCTCCTGGATCCACATCCAGATGCCTATTTACACATATCCAGACTTATGTTTAGGAAGTACACCCATGTACGGTGTCAGGAACACACACGCACTCGTACAACCAAACACGGACACACTCACGCACTTGCGAGCACACCCAGTTTTACCCGTGCCTTGGAAGGTGCTAAGGGTTTTCAGGGCACTGGGTTGCGACTTGATCGAATCAAGCCTGATACTGTTGTGGTGGGCGTGGCTAGGGAGCCCAGCCCTGCATGTTGGCCAGCCCATTGGCACTTGTGTCTTCCCCTGCTGTCCTTACCTGTTTCCCATTCCCTGTACCATGCAGCTTGAGCGACCTGAATTGCAAACAACTCTTGGCGGAATGCAATGAGGGGAGACATGTGAATGCGGCAGGGACCACGGGATTATCCCCAGGAAGTACCCCAACCAAAGAAGGCATTCTTTACCCCTCTGGTCTACACCCTGAAGCAAGGCACTGTGGGCAGCGAGGGGCAGAGGCCTGTGCCCCAGAATGCCCTGGCTCTATTTCCGTCTCGTTGGGTCATGGGCTTGGGGGCAACGGCGCCCGTCCCGTGGCAAGCAAGCATCCTGGCCTTCCTCGCCACCAACTTCCATCAGCGGCTGAGTTCCTGAGGCTTGTCCCCTGCACTCATATTTGCTTCACCACAAAACTCCCTGAGATTCTCTCTTCATGCCCTCCTTGCCCCTGCCTTGCTGCTGCTTCCACTCCCAGCATTAGCCTTCCTGCCTCCAGACTCCTATCAACTCACGCGTGCCACCGGGCCTCTGCCTCTTTGCCCCCTGCCTCTGCTTCCCATTTTCCTCCTCCTCCATCTGAGCTTCACAGGCTACACAGCTCCCGACGCATCTCGTCCCTTCCTCTGAGGAATTCAGAACCCCCTCCCTCTTCCTGGCCCTTGTTGTCTTCTCCAATTCGCCCTCTGCTCTCAGCCTCTGTACTCCTGGCCTCTGCCAGTCCTCTCGTGCACAACAGTCCGCATTCCTCTAAGCTGTAGTCTCCCTGTTCTGTCCCCAAATCCCTCTGCTTCTTTTCTCTGTGCAGGAGGTGTGTATATGAGGGAGGAGGGTTGGGGCCTTCCTTTTCTACCTTGTGGCTCCTTTTCCTGCGACTGACATCCTATTAGTCTGGAAAAAGCAACTGCTCACTTGACCGAGACCACTTGAAGCCCTTCACTGGCTTGCTAGGTAGCAGCCTGGTGTGCTTCTGAGGTTGCAGGACTGCGCATGCGCGGCCCGCCGTGTAGCAAAGCCTCCAGGAGGTGGCTGGATGATTTGGGTTTCTATGCCTTGCCCAGTGTGCTGAGGTGCATTTGCATTTGCATTCCAACAGGATCAGCTTTAGCGGGAGGGGGAGTGACGCCTCTTAGCGGTAGTCAGTTGTTGCTCACAGCCCATCAGGCCCTGCTTATGCCTCCTTGACTGCACATGCGCCCCAGGGGTGCGGGGAAGCCTCTGGGCGGTGCCTGGAGGGTTAGGCGCTCTGTGACGTGATCAGGTTCTAGGCGCCACCTGCTGACGTGTGCCAGTGTTCCAAGTGGAGTTGCCATCGCGAAAGGGACGCGAAGGCCCTTAGGGGTTGGCTCTGACTGCTCACCAGTTCTCACAGGCCAACAGGGAAGTACAGGGACCTCCGGAGCCACCAATCGCACACCTGGAATCCCCGCTGGGACGGGCTGGGTCCACTTTTCACCTCCGCTCGCGCTCCATCCCACATCCTGGCTGAACCCGTGTTGGACAGCTCCCCCACCTCCTCTGCCCTTGCCAGTCCTGGAAGTGGCCGGTGTCTGAATCCGCCACCTCTCTCCCCATCCACGTCATCTGTTCGATGACAGCACAATGGAGATTCAAGGTCAGCAGGTGAGGGGTTATTGGGTTCTCCTAACCGCACAGGTGACCGCTCCACTCTTGTTTGCCCTCTTGCCTGGCCTCTCTGGCCCACATCTCTGCCAGATCCTTCCTCCTACCGAGTAGCGGTGGGTCATAATGGCTATAGGCAGGAGCTGGCCATGCGGGGGCCGTTGGCTCACAGCCATAAGTTTAAGGCTCCTGCAGGGTGCTATGCTCAGACACCAGGGAAAGGGAATTCTGACGCTTCCCTGCGTTGGCCAAGGCACCCTGGCTCCCAGCAATGCTATTCTTAGGCGTCATCATCACTCTCATGCGGATCGCCAACAGCAGTGGCTGCTTAGCATCCCGGACTCATGTCTGGAGACCTTGGAGAAGCAGACAGCACTAAAGGCAGCCTTGCCAAATGAATGGTTTCCTGGGAATTTCAAGCAAGCAAGTATACGTGCACACACTTTGAATTGCATCTGTTCAACTTCATATCGGACACACTCCTGCCACCGCACATGGACAGGAAATTTCTCACATGCAAGCCCACTCTCCATCTCTGTCTTTCTCTGTCACTCGCCGCAGCCTCCACATGCTCACTCAGAACACACTGTGACGGGACCTCCTGGATCCACATCCAGATGCCGATTTACACATATCCAGACTTATGTTTAGGAAGTACACCCATGTACGGCGTCAGGAACACACACGCACTCGTACAACCAAACACGGACACACTCACGCACTTGCGAGCACACCCAGTTTACCGTGCCTTGGAAGGTGCTAAGGGTTTTCAGGGCACTGGGTGCGACTTGATCGAATCAAGCCTGATACTGTGTGTGGTGGGCGTGGCTAGGGAGCCCAGCCCTGCATGTTGGCCAGCCCATTGGCACTTGTGTCTTCCCCTGCTGTCCTTACCTGTTTCCCATTCCCTGTACCATGCAGCTTGAGCGACCTGAATTGCAAACAACTCTTGGCGGAATGCAATGAGGGGAGACATGTGAATGCGGCAGGACCACGGGATTATCCCCAGGAAGTACCCCAACCAAAGAAGGCATTCTTTACCCCTCTGGTCTACACCCTGAAGCAAGGCACTGTGGGCAGCGAGGGGCAGAGGCCTGTGCCCCAGAATGCCCTGGCTCTATTTCCGTCTCGTTGGGTCATGGGCTTGGGGGCACGGCGCCCGTCCCGTGGCAAGCATCCTGGCCTTCCTCGCCACCAACTTCCATCAGCGGCTGAGTTCCTGAGGCGTGTCCCCTGCACTCATATTTGCTTCACCACAAACTCCCTGAGATTCTCTCTTCATGCCCTCCTTGCCCCTGCCTTGCGGCTGCTTCCACTCCTAGCATTAGCCTCCCTGCCTCCAGACTCCTATCAACTCAACGCGTGCCACCGGGCCTCTGCCTCTTTGCCCCTGCCTCTGCTTCCCATTTTCCTCCTCCTCCATCTGAGCTTCACAGGCTACACAGCTCCCGACGCATCTCGTCCCTTCCTCTGAGGAATTCAGAACCCCTCCCTCTTCCTGGCCCTTGTTGTCTTCTCCAATTCGCCCTCTGCTCTCAGCTCTGTACTCCTGGCCTCTGCCAGTCCTCTCGTGCACAACAGTCCGCATTCCTCTAAGCTGTAGTCTCCCTGTTCTGTCCCCAAATCCCTCTGCTTCTTTTCTCTGTGCAGGAGGTGTGTATATGAGGGAGGAGGGTTGGGGCCTTCCTTTTCTACCTTGTGGCTCCTTTTCCTGCGACTGACATCCTATTAGTCTGGAAAAAGCAACTGCTCACTTGACCGAGACCACTTGAAGCCCTTCACTGGCTTGCTAGGTAGCAGCCTGGTGTGCTTCTGAGGTTGCAGGACTGCGCATGCGCGGCCCGCCGTGTAGCAAAGCCTCCAGGAGGTGGCTGGATGATTTGGGTTTCTATGCCTTGCCCAGTGTGCTGAGGTGCATTTGCATTTGCATTCCAACAGGATCAGCTTTAGCGGGAGGGGGAGTGACGCCTCTTAGCGGTAGTCAGTTGTTGCTCACAGCCCATCAGGCCCTGCTTATGCCTCCTTGACTGCACATGCGCCCCAGGGGTGCGGGGAAGCCTCTGGGCGGTGCCTGGAGGGTTAGGCGCTCTGTGACGTGATCAGGTTCTAGGCGCCCACCTGCTGACGTGTGCCAGTGTTCCAAGTGGAGTTGCCATCGCGAAAGGGACGCGAAGGCCCTTAGGGGTTGGCTCTGACTGCTCACCAGTTCTCACAGGCCAACAGGGAAGTACAGGACCTCCGGAGCCACCAATCGCACACCTGGAATCCCCGCTGGGACGGGCTGGGTCCACTTTTCACCTCCGCTCGCGCTCCATCCCACATCCTGGCTGAACCCGTGTTGGACAGCTCCCCCACCTCCTCTGCCCTTGCCAGTCCTGGAAGTGGCCGGTGTCTGAATCCGCCACCTCTCTCCCCATCCACGTCATCTGTTCGATGACAGCACAATGGAGATTCAAGGTCAGCAGGTGAGGGGTTATTGGGTTCTCCTAACCGCACAGGTGACCGCTCCACTCTTGTTTGCCCTCTTGCCTGGCCTCTCTGGCCCACATCTCTGCCAGATCCTTCCTCCTACCGAGTAGCGGTGGGTCATAATGGCTATAGGCAGGAGCTGGCCATGCGGGGGCCGTTGGCTCACAGCCATAAGTTTAAGGCTCCTGCAGGGTGCTATGCTCAGACACCAGGGAAAGGGAATTCTGACGCTTCCCTGCGTTGGCCAAGGCACCCTGGCTCCCAGCAATGCTATTCTTAGGCGTCATCATCACTCTCATGCGGATCGCCAACAGCAGTGGCTGCTTAGCATCCCCGGACTCATGTCTGGAGACCTTGGAGAAGCAGACAGCACTAAAGGCAGCCTTGCCAAATGAATGGTTTCCTGGGAATTTCAAGCAAGCAAGTATACGTGCACACACTTTGAATTGCATCTGTTCAACTTCATATCGGACACACTCCTGCCACCGCACATGGACAGGAAATTTCTCACATGCAAGCCCACTCTCCATCTCTGTCTTTCTCTGTCACTCGCCGCAGCCTCCACATGCTCACTCAGAACACACTGTGACGGGACCTCCTGGATCCACATCCAGATGCCGATTTACACATATCCAGACTTATGTTTAGGAAGTACACCCATGTACGGCGTCAGGAACACACACGCACTCGTACAACCAAACACGGACACACTCACGCACTTGCGAGCACACCCAGTTTACCGTGCCTTGGAAGGTGCTAAGGGTTTTCAGGGCACTGGGTGCGACTTGATCGAATCAAGCCTGATACTGTTGTGGTGGGCGTGGCTAGGGAGCCCAGCCCTGCATGTTGGCCAGCCCATTGGCACTTGTGTCTTCCCCTGCTGTCCTTACCTGTTTCCCATTCCCTGTACCATGCAGCTTGAGCGACCTGAATTGCAAACAACTCTTGGCGGAATGCAATGAGGGGAGACATGTGAATGCGGCAGGACCACGGGATTATCCCCAGGAAGTACCCCAACCAAAGAAGGCATTCTTTACCCCTCTGGTCTACACCCTGAAGCAAGGCACTGTGGGCAGCGAGGGGCAGAGGCCTGTGCCCCAGAATGCCCTGGCTCTATTTCCGTCTCGTTGGGTCATGGGCTTGGGGGCACGGCGCCCGTCCCGTGGCAAGCATCCTGGCCTTCCTCGCCACCAACTTCCATCAGCGGCTGAGTTCCTGAGGCGTGTCCCCTGCACTCATATTTGCTTCACCACAAACTCCTGAGATTCTCTCTTCATGCCCTCCTTGCCCCTGCCTTGCGGCTGCTTCCACTCCTAGCATTAGCCTCCCTGCCTCCAGACTCCTATCAACTCACGCGTGCCACCGGGCCTCTGCCTCTTTGCCCCTGCCTCTGCTTCCCATTTTCCTCCTCCTCCATCTGAGCTTCACAGGCTACACAGCTCCCGACGCATCTCGTCCCTTCCTCTGAGGAATTCAGAACCCCCTCCCTCTTCCTGGCCCTTGTTGTCTTCTCCAATTCGCCCTCTGCTCTCAGCCTCTGTACTCCTGGCCTCTGCCAGTCCTCTCGTGCACAACAGTCCGCATTCCTCTAAGCTGTAGTCTCCCTGTTCTGTCCCCAAATCCCTCTGCTTCTTTTCTCTGTGCAGGAGGTGTGTATATGAGGGAGGAGGGTTGGGGCCTTCCTTTTCTACCTTGTGGCTCCTTTTCCTGCGACTGACATCCTATTAGTCTGGAAAAAGCAACTGCTCACTTGACCGAGACCACTTGAAGCCCTTCACTGGCTTGCTAGGTAGCAGCCTGGTGTGCTTCTGAGGTTGCAGGACTGCGCATGCGCGGCCCGCCGTGTAGCAAAGCCTCCAGGAGGTGGCTGGATGATTTGGGTTTCTATGCCTTGCCCAGTGTGCTGAGGTGCATTTGCATTTGCATTCCAACAGGATCAGCTTTAGCGGGAGGGGGAGTGACGCCTCTTAGCGGTAGTCAGTTGTTGCTCACAGCCCATCAGGCCCTGCTTATGCCTCCTTGACTGCACATGCGCCCCAGGGGTGCGGGGAAGCCTCTGGGCGGTGCCTGGAGGGTTAGGCGCTCTGTGACGTGATCAGGTTCTAGGCGCCACCTGCTGACGTGTGCCAGTGTTCCAAGTGGAGTTGCCATCGCGAAAGGGACGCGAAGGCCCTTAGGGGTTGGCTCTGACTGCTCACCAGTTCTCACAGGCCAACAGGGAAGTACAGGACCTCCGGAGCCCACCAATCGCACACCTGGAATCCCCGCTGGGACGGGCTGGGTCCACTTTTCCCCTCCGCTCCCCGCTCCATCCCACATCCTGGCTGAACCCGTGTTGGACAGCTCCCCCACCTCCTCTGCCCTTGCCAGTCCTGGAAGTGGCCGGTGTCTGAATCCGCCACCTCTCTCCCCATCCACGTCATCTGTTCGATGACAGCACAATGGAGATTCAAGGTCAGCAGGTGAGGGGTTATTGGGTTCTCCCTAACCGCACAGGTGACCGCTCCACTCTTGTTTGCCCTCTTGCCTGGCCTCTCTGGCCCACATCTCTGCCAGATCCTTCCTCCTACCGAGTAGCGGTGGGTCATAATGGCTATAGGCAGGAGCTGGCCATGCGGGGGCCGTTGGCTCACAGCCATAAGTTTAAGGCTCCTGCAGGGTGCTATGCTCAGACACCAGGGAAAGGGAATTCTGACGCTTCCCTGCGTTGGCCAAGGCACCCTGGCTCCCAGCAATGCTATTCTTAGGCGTCATCATCACTCTCATGCGGATCGCCAACAGCAGTGGCTGCTTAGCATCCCCGGACTCATGTCTGGAGACCTTGGAGAAGCAGACAGCACTAAAGGCAGCCTTGCCAAATGAATGGTTTCCTGGGAATTTCAAGCAAGCAAGTATACGTGCACACACTTTGAATTGCATCTGTTCAACTTCAATATCGGACACACTCCTGCCACCGCACATGGACAGGAAATTTCTCACATGCAAGCCCACTCTCCATCTCTGTCTTTCTCTGTCACTCGCCGCAGCCTCCACATGCTCACTCAGAACACACTGTGACGGGACCTCCTGGATCCACATCCAGATGCCGATTTACACATATCCAGACTTATGTTTAGGAAGTACACCCATGTACGGCGTCAGGAACACACACGCACTCGTACAACCAAACACGGACACACTCACGCACTTGCGAGCACACCCAGTTTACCGTGCCTTGGAAGGTGCTAAGGGTTTTCAGGGCACTGGGTGCGACTTGATCGAATCAAGCCTGATACTGTTGTGGTGGGCGTGGCTAGGGAGCCCAGCCCTGCATGTTGGCCAGCCCATTGGCACTTGTGTCTTCCCCTGCTGTCCTTACCTGTTTCCCATTCCCTGTACCATGCAGCTTGAGCGACCTGAATTGCAAACAACTCTTGGCGGAATGCAATGAGGGGAGACATGTGAATGCGGCAGGACCACGGGATTATCCCCAGGAAGTACCCCAACCAAAGAAGGCATTCTTTACCCCCTCTGGTCTACACCCTGAAGCAAGGCACTGTGGGCAGCGAGGGGCAGAGGCCTGTGCCCCAGAATGCCCTGGCTCTATTTCCGTCTCGTTGGGTCATGGGCTTGGGGGCACGGCGCCCGTCCCGTGGCAAGCATCCTGGCCTTCCTCGCACCAACTTCCATCAGCGGCTGAGTTCCTGAGGCGTGTCCCCTGCACTCATATTTGCTTCACCACAAACTCCCTGAGATTCTCTCTTCATGCCTCCTTGCCCCTGCCTTGCGGCTGCTTCCACTCCTAGCATTAGCCTCCCTGCCTCCAGACTCCTATCAACTCACGCGTGCCACCGGGCCTCTGCCTCTTTGCCCCTGCCTCTGCTTCCCATTTTCCTCCTCCTCCATCTGAGCTTCACAGGCTACACAGCTCCCGACGCATCTCGTCCCTTCCTCTGAGGAATTCAGAACCCCCTCCCTCTTCCTGGCCCTTGTTGTCTTCTCCAATTCGCCCTCTGCTCTCAGCCTCTGTACTCCTGGCCTCTGCCAGTCCTCTCGTGCACAACAGTCCGCATTCCTCTAAGCTGTAGTCTCCCTGTTCTGTCCCCAAATCCCTCTGCTTCTTTTCTCTGTGCAGGAGGTGTGTATATGAGGGAGGAGGGTTGGGCCTTCCTTTTCTACCTTGTGGCTCCTTTTCCTGCGACTGACATCCTATTAGTCTGGAAAAAGCAACTGCTCACTTGACCGAGACCACTTGAAGCCCTTCACTGGCTTGCTAGGTAGCAGCCTGGTGTGCTTCTGAGGTTGCAGGACTGCGCATGCGCGCCCGCCGTGTAGCAAAGCCTCCAGGAGGTGGCTGGATGATTTGGGTTTTCTATGCCTTGCCCAGTGTGCTGAGGTGCATTTGCATTTGCATTCCAACAGGATCAGCTTTAGCGGGAGGGGGAGTGACGCCTCTTAGCGGTAGTCAGTTGTTGCTCACAGCCCATCAGGCCCTGCTTATGCCTCCTTGACTGCACATGCGCCCCAGGGGTGCGGGGAAGCCTCTGGGCGGTGCCTGGAGGGTTAGGCGCTCTGTGACGTGATCAGGTTCTAGGCGCCACCTGCTGACGTGTGCCCAGTGTTCCAAGTGGAGTTGCCATCGCGAAAGGGACGCGAAGGCCCTTAGGGGTTGGCTCTGACTGCTCACCAGTTCTCACAGGCCAACAGGGAAGTACAGGACCTCCGGAGCCACCAATCGCACACCTGGAATCCCCGCTGGGACGGGCTGGGTCCACTTTTCACCTCCGCTCCCGCTCCATCCCACATCCTGGCTGAACCCGTGTTGGACAGCTCCCCCACCTCCTCTGCCCTTGCCAGTCCTGGAAGTGGCCGGTGTCTGAATCCGCCACCTCTCTCCCCATCCACGTCATCTGTTCGATGACAGCACAATGGAGATTCAAGGTCAGCAGGTGAGGGGTTATTGGGTTCTCCTAACCGCACAGGTGACCGCTCCACTCTTGTTTGCCCTCTTGCCTGGCCTCTCTGGCCCACATCTCTGCCAGATCCTCCTCCTACCGAGTAGCGGTGGGTCATAATGGCTATAGGCAGGAGCTGGCCATGCGGGGGCCGTTGGCTCACAGCCATAAGTTTAAGGCTCCTGCAGGGTGCTATGCTCAGACACCAGGGAAAGGGAATTCTGACGCTTCCCTGCGTTGGCCAAGGCACCCTGGCTCCCAGCAATGCTATTCTTAGGCGTCATCATCACTCTCATGCGGATCGCCAACAGCAGTGGCTGCTTAGCATCCCCGGACTCATGTCTGGAGACCTTGGAGAAGCAGACAGCACTAAAGGCAGCCTTGCCAAATGAATGGTTTCCTGGGAATTTCAAGCAAGCAAGTATACGTGCACACACTTTGAATTGCATCTGTTCAACTTCATATCGGACACACTCCTGCCACCGCACATGGACAGGAAATTCTCACATGCAAGCCCACTCTCCATCTCTGTCTTTCTCTGTCACTCGCCGCAGCCTCCACATGCTCACTCAGAACACACTGTGACGGGACCTCCTGGATCCACATCCAGATGCCGATTTACACATATCCAGACTTATGTTTAGGAAGTACACCCATGTACGCGTCAGGAACACACACGCACTCGTACAACCAAACACGGACACACTCACGCACTTGCGAGCACACCCAGTTTACCGTGCCTTGGAAAGGTGCTAAGGGTTTTCAGGGCACTGGGTGCGACTTGATCGAATCAAGCCTGATACTGTTGTGGTGGGCGTGGCTAGGGAGCCCAGCCCTGCATGTTGGCCAGCCCATTGGCACTTGTGTCTTCCCCTGCTGTCCTTACCTGTTTCCCATTCCTTTACCATGCAGCTTGAGCGACCTGAATTGCAAACAACTCTTGGCGGAATGCAATGAGGGGAGACATGTGAATGCGGCAGGACCACGGGATTATCCCCAGGAAGTACCCCAACCAAAGAAGGCATTCTTTACCCCTCTGGTCTACACCCTGAAGCAAGGCACTGTGGGCAGCGAGGGGCAGAGGCCTGTGCCCCAGAATGCCCTGGCTCTATTTCCGTCTCGTTGGGTCATGGGCTTGGGGGCACGGCGCCCGTCCCGTGGCAAGCATCCTGGCCTTCCTCGCCACCAACTTCCATCAGCGGCTGAGTTCCTGAGGCGTGTCCCCTGCACTCATATTTGCTTCACCACAAACTCCCTGAGATTCTCTCTTCATGCCCCTCCTTGCCCCTGCCTTGCGGCTGCTTCCACTCCTAGCAATTAGCCTCCCTGCCTCCAGACCTTCCTATCAACTCACGCGTGCCACCGGGCCTCTGCCTCTTTGCCCCTGCCTCTGCTTCCCATTTTCCTCCTCCTCCATCTGAGCTTCACAGGCTACACAGCTCCCGACGCATCTCGTCCCTTCCTCTGAGGAATTCAGAACCCCCTCCCTCTTCCTGGCCCTTGTTGTCTTCTCCAATTCGCCCTCTGCTCTCAGCCTCTGTACTCCTGGCCTCTGCCAGTCCTCTCAGTGCACAACAGTCCGCATTCCTCTAAGCTGTAGTCTCCCTGTTCTGTCCCCAAATCCCTCTGCTTCTTTTCTCTGTGCAGGAGGTGTGTATATGAGGGAGGAGGGTTGGGGCCTTCCTTTTCTACCTTGTGGCTCCTTTTCCTGCGACTGACATCCTATTAGTCTGGAAAAAAGCAACTGCTCACTTGACCGAGACCACTTGAAGCCCTTCACTGGCTTGCTAGGTAGCAGCCTGGTGTGCTTCTGAGGTTGCAGGACTGCGCATGCGCGGCCCGCCGTGTAGCAAAGCCTCCAGGAGGTGGCTGGATGATTTGGGTTTCCTATGCCCTTGCCAGTGTGCTGAGGTGCATTTGCATTTGCATTCCAACAGGATCAGCTTTAGCGGGAGGGGGAGTGACGCCTCTTAGCGGTAGTCAGTTGTTGCTCACAGCCCATCAGGCCCTGCTTATGCCTCCTTGACTGCACATGCGCCCCAGGGGTGCGGGGAAGCCTCTGGGCGGTGCCTGGAGGGTTAGGCGCTCTGTGACGTGATCAGGTTCTAGGCGCCACCTGCTGACGTGTGCCAGTGTTCCAAGTGGAGTTGCCATCGCGAAAGGGACGCGAAGGCCCTTAGGGGTTGGCTCTGACTGCTCACCAGTTCTCACAGGCCAACAGGGAAGTACAGGACCTCCGGAGCCACCAATCGCACACCTGGATCCCCGCTGGGACGGGCTGGGTCCACTTTTCACCTCCGCTCGCGCTCCATCCCACATCCTGGCTGAACCCGTGTTGGACAGCTCCCCCACCTCCTCTGCCCTTGCCAGTCCTGGAAGTGGCCGGTGTCTGAATCCGCCACCCTCTCTCCCCATCCACGTCCATCTGTTCGATGACAGCACAATGGAGATTCAAGGTCAGCAGGTGAGGGGTTATTGGGTTCTCCTAACCGCACAGGTGACCGCTCCACTCTTGTTTGCCCTCTTGCCTGGCCTCTCTGGCCCACATCTCTGCCAGATCCTTCCTCCTACCGAGTAGCGGTGGGTCATAATGGCTATAGGCAGGAGCTGGCCATGCGGGGGCCGTTGGCTCACAGCCATAAGTTTAAGGCTCCTGCAGGGTGCTATGCTCAGACACCAGGGAAAGGGAATTCTGACGCTTCCCTGCGTTGGCCAAGGCACCCTGCTCCCAGCAATGCTATTCTTAGGCGTCATCATCACTCTCATGCGGATCGCCAACAGCAGTGGCTGCTTAGCATCCCCGGACTCATGTCTGGAGACCTTGGAGAAGCAGACAGCACTAAAGGCAGCCTTGCCAAATGAATGGTTTCCTGGGAATTTCAAGCAAGCAAGTATACGTGCACACACTTTGAATTGCATCTGTTTCAACTTCATATCGGACACACTCCTGCCACCGCACATGGACAGGAAATTTTCTCACATGCAAGCCCACTCTCCATCTCTGTCTTTCTCTGTCACTCGCCGCAGCCTCCACATGCTCACTCAGAACACACTGTGACGGGACCTCCTGGATCCACATCCAGATGCCGATTTACACATATCCAGACTTATGTTTAGGAAGTACACCCATGTACGGCGTCAGGAACACACACGCACTCGTACAACCAAACACGACACACTCACGCACTTGCGAGCACACCCAGTTTACCGTGCCTTGGAAGGTGCTAAGGGTTTCAGGGCACTGGGTGCGACTTGATCGAATCAAGCCTGATACTGTTGTGGTGGGCGTGGCTAGGGAGCCCAGCCCTGCATGTTGGCCAGCCCATTGGCACTTGTGTCTTCCCCTGCTGTCCTTACCTGTTTCCCATTCCCTGTACCATGCAGCTTGAGCGACCTGAATTGCAAACAACTCTTGGCGGAATGCAATGAGGGGAGACATGTGGAATGCGGCAGGACCACGGGATTATCCCCAGGAAGTACCCCAACCAAAGAAGGCATTCTTTACCCCTCTGGTCTACACCCTGAAGCAAGGCACTGTGGGCAGCGAGGGGCAGAGGCCTGTGCCCAGAATGCCCTGGCTCTATTTCCGTCTCGTTGGGTCATGGGCTTGGGGGCACGGCGCCCGTCCCGTGCAAGCATCCTGGCCTACCTCGCCACCACTTCCATCAGCGGCTGAGTTCCTGAGGCGTGTCCCCTGCACTCATATTTGCTTCACCACAAACTCCTGAGATTCTCTCTTCATGCCCTCCTTGCCCCTGCCTGCGGCTGCTTCCCACTCCTAGCATTAGCCTCCCTGCCTCCAGACTCCTATCAACTCACGCGTGCCACCGGCCTCTGCCTCTTTGCCCCTGCCTCTGCTTCCCATTTTCCTCCTCCTCCATCTGAGCTTCACAGGCTACACAGCTCCCGACGCATCTCGTCCCTTCCTCTGAGGAATTCAGAACCCCCTCCCTCTTCCTGGCCCTTGTTGTCTTCTCCAATTCGCCCTCTGCTCTCAGCCTCTGTACTCCTGGCCTCTGCCAGTCCTCTCGTGCACAACAGTCCGCATTCCTCTAAGCTGTAGTCTCCCTGTTCTGTCCCCCAAATCCCTCTGCTTCTTTTCTCTGTGCAGGAGGTGTGTATATGAGGGAGAGGGTTTGGGGCCTTCCTTTTCTACCTTGTGGCTCCTTTTCCTGCGACTGACATCCTATTAGTCTGGAAAAAGCAACTGCTCACTTGACCGAGACCACTTGAAGCCCTTCACTGGCTTGCTAGGTAGCAGCCTGGTGTGCTTCTGAGGTTGCAGGACTGCGCATGCGCGGCCCCGCCGTGTAGCAAAGCCTCCAGGAGGTGGCTGGATGATTTGGGTTTCTATGCCTTGCCCAGTGTGCTGAGGTGCATTTGCATTTGCATTCCAACAGGATCAGCTTTAGCGGGAGGGGGAGTGACGCCTCTTAGCGGTAGTCAGTTGTTGCTCACAGCCCATCAGGCCCTGCTTATGCCTCCTTGACTGCACATTGCGCCCCAGGGGTGCGGGGAAGCCTCTGGGCGGTGCCTGGAGGGTTAGGCGCTCTGTGACGTGATCAGGTTCTAGGCGCCACCTGCTGACGTGTGCCAGTGTTCCAAGTGGAGTTGCCATCGCGAAAGGGACGCGAAGGCCCTTAGGGGTTGGCTCTGACTGCTCACCCAGTTCTCACAGGCCAACAGGGAAGTACAGGACCTCCGGAGCCACCAATCGCACACCTGGAATCCCCGCTGGGACGGGCTGGGTCCACTTTTCACCTCCGCTCGCGCTCCATCCCACATCCTGGCTGAACCCGTGTTGGACAGCTCCCCCACCTCCTCTGCCCTTGCCAGTCCTGGAGTGGCCGGTGTCTGAATCCGCCACCTCTCTCCCCATCCACGTCATCTGTTCGATGACAGCACAATGGAGATTCAAGGTCAGCAGGTGAGGGGTTATTGGGTTCTCCTAACCGCACAGGTGACCGCTCCACTCTTGTTTGCCCTCTTGCCTGGCCTCTCTGGCCCACATCTCTGCCAGATCCTTCCTCCTACCGAGTAGCGGTGGGTCCATAATGGCTATAGGCAGGAGCTGCCATGCGGGGGCCGTTGGCTCACAGCCATAAGTTTAAGGCTCCTGCAGGGTGCTATGCTCAGACACCAGGGAAAGGGAATTCTGACGCTTCCCTGCGTTGGCCAAGGCACCCTGGCTCCCAGCAATGCTATTCTTAGGCGTCATCATCACTCTCATGCGGATCGCCAACAGCAGTGGCTGCTTAGCATCCCCGGACTCATGTCTGGAGACCTTGGAGAAGCAGACAGCACTAAAGCAGCCTTGCCAAATGAATGGTTTCCTGGGAATTTCAAGCAAGCAAGTATACGTGCACACACTTTGAATTGCATCTGTTCAACTTCATATCGGACACACTCCTGCCACCGCACATGGACAGGAAATTTCTCACATGCAAGCCCACTCTCCATCTCTGTCTTCTCTGTCACTCGCCGCAGCCTCCACATGCTCACTCAGAACACACTGTGACGGGACCTCCTGGATCCACATCCAGATGCCGATTTACACATATCCAGACTTATGTTTAGGAAGTACACCCCATGTACGGCGTCAGGAACACACACGCACTCGTACAACCAAACACGGACTCCACTCACGCACTTGCGAGCACACCCAGTTTACCGTGCCTTGGAAGGTGCTAAGGGTTTTCAGGGCACTGGGTGCGACTTGATCGAATCAAGCCTGATACTGTTGTGGTGGGCGTGGCTAGGGAGCCCAGCCCTGCATGTTGGCCAGCCCATTGGCACTTGTGTCTTCCCCTGCTGTCCTTACCTGTTTCCCATTCCTGTACCATGCAGCTTGAGCGACCTGAATTGCAAACAACTCTTGGCGGAATGCAATGAGGGGAGACATGTGAATGCGGCAGGACCACGGGATTATCCCCAGGAAGTACCCCAACCAAAGAAGGCATTCTTTACCCTCTGGTCTACACCCTGAAGCAAGGCACTGTGGGCAGCGAGGGGCAGAGGCCTGTGCCCCAGAATGCCCTGGCTCTATTTCCGTCTCGTTGGGTCATGGGCTTGGGGGCACGGCGCCCGTCCCGTGGCAAGCATCCTGGCCTTCCTCGCCACCAACTTCCATCAGCGGCTGAGTTCCTGAGGCGTGTCCCCTGCACTCATATTTGCTTCACCACAAACTCCCTGAGATTCTCTCTTCATGCCCTCCTTGCCCCTGCCTTGCGGCTGCTTCCACTCCTAGCATTAGCCTCCCTGCCTCCAGACTCCTATCAACTCACGCGTGCCACCGGGCCTCTGCCTCTTTGCCCCTGCCTCTGCTTTCCCATTTTCCTCCTCCTCCATCTGAGCTTCACAGGCTACACAGCTCCCGACGCATCTCGTCCCTTCCTCTGAGGAATTCAGAACCCCCTCCCTCTTCCTGGCCCCTTGTTGTCTTCTCCAATTCGCCCTCTGCTCTCAGCCTCTGTACTCCTGGCCTCTGCCAGTCCTCTCGTGCACAACAGTCCGCATTCCTCTAAGCTGTAGTCTCCCTGTTCTGTCCCCAAATCCCTCTGCTTCTTTTCTCTGTGCAGGAGGTGTGTATATGAGGGAGGAGGGTTGGGGCCTTCCTTTTCTACCTTGTGGCTCCTTTTCCTGCGACTGACATCCTATTAGTCTGGAAAAAGCAACTGCTCACTTGACCGAGACCACTTGAAGCCCTTCACTGGCTTGCTAGGTAGCAGCCTGGTGTGCTTCTGAGGTTGCAGGACTGCGCATGCGCGGCCCGCCGTGTAGCAAAGCCTCCAGGAGGTGGCTGGATGATTTGGGTTTCTATGCCTTGCCCAGTGTGCTGAGGTGCATTTGCATTTGCATTCCAACAGGATCAGCTTTAGCGGGAGGGGGAGTGACGCCTCTTAGCGGTAGTCAGTTGTTGCTCACAGCCCATCAGGCCCTGCTTATGCCTCCTTGACTGCACATGCGCCCCAGGGGTGCGGGAAGCCTCTGGGCGGTGCCTGGAGGGTTAGGCGCTCTGTGACGTGATCAGGTTCTAGGCGCCACCTGCTGACGTGTGCCAGTGTTCCAAGTGGAGTTGCCATCGCGAAAGGGACGCGAAGGCCCTTAGGGGTTGGCTCTGACTGCTCACCAGTTCTCACAGGCCAACAGGGAAGTACAGGACCTCCGGAGCCACCAATCGCACACCTGGAATCCCCGCTGGGACGGGCTGGGTCCACTTTTCACCTCCGCTCGCGCTCCATCCCACATCCTGGCTGAACCCGTGTTGGACAGCTCCCCCACCTCCTCTGCCCTTGCCAGTCCTGGAAGTGGCCGGTGTCTGAATCCGCCACCTCTCTCCCCATCCACGTCATCTGTTCGATGACAGCACAATGGAGATTCAAGGTCAGCAGGTGAGGGGTTATTGGTTCTCCTAACCGCACAGGTGACCGCTCCACTCTTGTTTGCCCTCTTGCCTGGCCTCTCTGGCCCACATCTCTGCCAGATCCTTTCCTCCTACCGAGTAGCGGTGGGTCATAATGGCTATAGGCAGGAGCTGGCCATGCGGGGGCCGTTGGCTCACAGCCATAAGTTTAAGGGCTCCTGCAGGGTGCTATGCTCAGACACCAGGGAAAGGGAATTCTGACGCTTCCCTGCGTTGGCCAAGGCACCCTGGCTCCCAGCAATGGCTATTCTTAGGCGTCATCATCACTCTCATGCGGATCGCCAACAGCAGTGGCTGCTTAGCATCCCCGGACTCATGTCTGGAGACCTTGGAGAAGCAGACAGCACTAAAGGCAGCCTTGCCAAATGAATGGTTTCCTGGGAATTTTCAAGCAAGCAAGTATACGTGCACACACTTTGAATTGCATCTGTTCAACTTCATATCGGACACACTCCTGCCACCGCACAATGGACAGGAAATTTCTCACATGCAAGCCCACTCTCCATCTCTGTCTTTCTCTGTCACTCGCCGCAGCCTCCACATGCTCACTCAGAACACACTGTGACGGGACCCTCCTGGATCCACATCCAGATGCCGATTTACACATATCCAGACTTATGTTTAGGAAGTACAACCCATGTACGGCGTCAGGAACACACACGCACTCGTACAACCAAACACGGACACACTCACGCACTTGCGAGCACACCCAGTTTACCGTGCCTTGGAAGGTGCTAAGGGTTTTCAGGGCACTGGGTGCGACTTGATCGAATCAAGCCTGATACTGTTGTGGTGGGCGTGGCTAGGGAGCCCAGCCCTGCATGTTGGCCAGCCCATTGGCACTTGTGTCTTCCCCTGCTGTCCTTACCTGTTTCCCATTCCCTGTACCATGCAGCTTGAGCGACCTGAATTGCAAACAACTCTTGGCGGAATGCAATGAGGGGAGACATGTGAATGCGGCAGGACCACGGGATTATCCCCAGGAAGTACCCCAACCAAAGAAGGCATTCTTTACCCCTCTGGTCTACACCCTGAAGCAAGGCACTGTGGGCAGCGAGGGGCAGAGGCCTGTGCCCCAGAATGCCCTGGCTCTATTTCCGTCTCGTTGGGTCATGGGCTTGGGGGCACGGCGCCCGTCCCGTGGCAAGCATCCTGGCCCTTCCTCGCCACCAACTTCCATCAGCGGCTGAGTTCCTGAGGCGTGTCCCCTGCACTCATATTTGCTTCACCACAACTCCCTGAGATTCTCTCTTCATGCCCTCCTTGCCCCTGCCTTGCGGCTGCTTCCACTCCTAGCATTAGCCTCCCTGCCTCCAGACTCCTATCAACTCACGCGTGCCACCGGGCCTCTGCCTCTTTGCCCCTGCCTCTGCTTCCCATTTTCCTCCTCCTCCATCTGAGCTTCACAGGCTACACAAGCTCCCGACGCATCTCGTCCCTTCCTCTGAGGAATTCAGAACCCCCCTCCCTCTTCCTGGCCCTTGTTGTCTTCTCCAATTCGCCCTCTGCTCTCAGCCTCTGTACTCCTGGCCTCTGCCAGTCCCTCTCGTGCACAACAGTCCGCATTCCTCTAAGCTGTAGTCTCCCTGTTCTGTCCCCAAATCCCTCTGCTTCTTTTCTCTGTGCAGGAGGTGTGTATATGAGGGAGGAGGGTTGGGGCCTTCCTTTTCTACCTTGTGGCTCCTTTTCCTGCGACTGACATCCTATTAGTCTGGAAAAAGCAACTGCTCACTTGACCGAGACCACTTGAAGCCCTTCACTGGCTTGCTAGGTAGCAGCCTGGTGTGCTTCTGAGGTTGCAGGACTGCGCATGCGCGGCCCGCCGTGTAGCAAAGCCTCCAGGAGGTGGCTGGATGATTTGGGTTTTCTATGCCTTGCCCAGTGTGCTGAGGTGCATTTGCATTTGCATTCCAACAGGATCAGCTTTAGCGGAGGGGGAGTGACGCCTCTTAGCGGTAGTCAGTTGTTGCTACAGCCCATCAGGCCCTGCTTATGCCTCCTTGACTGCACATGCGCCCCAGGGGTGCGGGGAAGCCTCTGGGCGTGCCTGGAGGGTTAGGCGCTCTGTGACGTGATCAGGTTCTAGGCGCCACCTGCTGACGTGTGCCAGTGTTCCAAGTGGAGTTGCCATCGCGAAAGGGACGCGAAGGCCCTTAGGGGTTGGCTCTGACTGCTCACCAGTTCTCACAGGCCAACAGGGAAGTACAGGACCTCCGGAGCCACCAATCGCACACCTGGAATCCCCGCTGGGACGGGCTGGGTCCACTTTTCACCTCCGCTCGCGCTCCATCCCACATCCTGGCTGAACCCGTGTTGGACAGCTCCCCCACCTCCTCTGCCCTTGCCAGTCCTGGAGTGGCCGGTGTCTGAATCCGCCACCTCTCTCCCCATCCACGTCATCTGTTTCGATGACAGCACAATGGAGATTCAAGGTCAGCAGGTGAGGGGTTATTGGGTTCTCCTAACCGCACAGGTGACCGCTCCACTCTTGTTTGCCCTCTTGCCTGGCCTCTCTGGCCCACATCTCTGCCAGATCCTTCCTCCTACCGAGTAGCGGTGGGTCATAATGGCTATAGGCAGGAGCTGGCCATGCGGGGCCGTTGGCTCACAGCCATAAGTTTAAGGCTCCTGCAGGGTGCTATGCTCAGACACCAGGGAAAGGGAATTCTGACGCTTCCCTGCGTTGGCCAAGGCACCCTGGCTCCCAGCAATGCTATTCTTAGGCGTCATCATCACTCTCATGCGGATCCGCCAACAGCAGTGGCTGCTTAGCATCCCCGGACTCATGTCTGGAGACCTTGGAGAAGCAGACAGCACTAAAGGCAAGCCTTGCCAAATGAATGGTTTCCTGGGAATTTCAAGCAAGCAAGTATACGTGCACACACTTTGAATTGCATCTGTTCAACTTCATATCGGACACACTCCTGCCACCGCACATGGACAGGAAATTTCTCACATGCAAGCCCACTCTCCATCTCTGTCTTTCTCTGTCACTCGCCGCAGCCTCCACATGCTCACTCAGAACACACTGTGACGGGACCTCCTGGATCCACATCCAGATGCCGATTTACACATATCCAGACTTATGTTTAGGAAGTACAACCCATGTACGGCGTCAGGAACACACACGCACTCGTACAACCAAACACGGACACACTCACGCACTTGCGAGCACACCCAGTTTACCGTGCCTTGGAAGGTGCTAAGGGTTTTCAGGGCACTGGGTGCGACTTGATCGAATCAAGCCTGATACTGTTTGTGGTGGGCGTGGCTAGGGAGCCCAGCCCTGCATGTTGGCCAGCCCATTGGCACTTGTGTCTTCCCCTGCTGTCCTTACCTGTTTCCCATTCCCTGTACCATGCAGCTTGAGCGACCTGAATTGCAAACAACTCTTGGCGGAATGCAATGAGGGGAGACATGTGAATGCGGCAGGACCACGGGATTATCCCCAGGAAGTACCCCAACCAAAGAAGGCATTCTTTACCCCTCTGGTCTACACCCTGAAGCAAGGCACTGTGGGCAGCGAGGGGCAGAGGCCTGTGCCCCAGAATGCCCTGGCTCTATTT